>NW_026644868.1:0-71197 GCF_030020395.1 Manis pentadactyla
CACCCACACAACCACTCAAACACAACCACATGAAAATCACAATCACACATGCAGAACTCACAGCACACACAAGAGGTGCAAAATGACGTGCAACACACACACAAACCACAACAGAAAGATCACGGAATTTATGGAACACGCACTTCACACACTAGGCACATCACACCAAACACACATAAAACTTTCAGCACACAGAGCCTCACAGAACACGCAATGCAAAGCAAAGCAAACAACAGATATACAAAGCATATCAGACGCAACACACGGTATCCCGCACGACACATAAAATACACAGAACGAACAACACACACACAGTACACAAAGCAGTTAACAATACAAACAACAAACGGGCAACTGGGAACACAATATGTTTTACATCACGCAACACACGTGTGGTCACATCACACATTGAACATGACACAGAAAACTATTCACAGACCACAGAACATTCCCAACCACGGACACAACACGCTACGCAAAAGACGTCCAACATACAACACACAAAGGCACACTCCAAACACACAACACACAACACAGAACCACCCACAACCACACCAGTCACGCAGCACTCCCCAAACATACACACAACACGCACTACACACAACAACGACGCACCCAAACTGCACACATCACTTACACAAGAGTCACAACACAGAAAGAGTAGAAAACACACAGGAAACAGACAACCACATAAACACAGCCACGCTCATGAAACCAGCAGATCACAGACTTCACAGCTAAAAGCACACAATAACACAGCACGCAAACATGTAACACAACACACAATCACACAGCCAACACCACAGAACACGCACTACCATATACACGAAAGGCAGACAACGTACTTCACACATAACACAAAACTCAAAAAGCACCATACACATCACAAAAAAGACGCGCAAAACAAACATGGCACACACAACACACACATTAAAACAAGCACATCAGTACATTACCACAACACACAAAATAATCCACAAATCACAGAAAAATACATCGTACAACACACGCAAGCAACACACACAGATTACACATCACAACTCATAGCACACACAACAACCTGCATTAACGTCAGAGCACACCGACGTAACCACTACCTACCACGCATAAAGCCACACACAACACACACTAAAGGAATAACTACAACAAACACAGGTAAACACCCACAAACATAAAAGATATGGAGAACACACCCGACTCAACACGGAAACAGCACAACGTATGAAACAACGTACCCCACTAACATCACAGGACGTATAAGGGCAACCAATTCTCACAAACCACATTTAACCATGTACACACCACACACACAATGAGGCACACTACACAAGCAAAACCACACACACACAACACATCTCGCCTCACACACCACAAAACAACGAATTGCACACACAAACTTTCAAACACGCATCACAATCACACTCGCAAAACACACACAACACACACAAAACCACAACCTAAACACACAACCAAAAATAAACGCACATAGCACACATTTCACACACTAAGCACCCCACGCACCACCGCACACAGGCACCCCACACACATACATACACACGGGCACCACTACGCAATGCACACACACAAAAAAGCGCAAAAGGTAACAAAACAACAGTCACAGGGCACACACCGCACACAACAAAGCACATGTTTCTCATAAGTCACAAAAGTCACATTTGGGAGAGTATGTGCAGCACACGCAGTGAGGCACACTAAACAAGCACAAGCACACATGGACATCACACCTCACATCGCATACATAAAAACCACACACACTCAACCACTGAAACACAACCACACACAAATCACAGTCACACATACAAAACACGCAACACCACAACACACAAACGACACTCACAAACCCCTAGGCAAAACGCGCATAAGCAACAAAGAAGACGATGAGCACACATTTAACACACTACACACACAACCACGCAAAGACACAACACACATACATCCTCACACAGGAGAACTGCGCAGAACAAACACACAACACAGAAATAAGCAGCACAATAGTCACAATACACACACCACACACTTCAAGGCACATAACTGCTCACAATACACACGAAAAACATTCGCAGACTACGTACTGGGCACACCAAGAGACATACTAAACAAGCACAACCGCACACAGTCAACACATCTCACATCATGTGCGTAACTCAAACAGCCACACACACACACACACACACACACACACACACACACAACCTCTCTAACACAACACACAATTCACAATCATACACAGAAAACTGACACAACACATACAAATCCTTCCACAACTGATGAAAACTCACGCAACACACATATAATGCACTACACACAGCACACACAACCACAAGCCTACAACACAGAGCACACAGAGGCCCACACGGAGACAGCACGAACCAAAGCCCACAAACACACACACAAAAAACACATGCACACAGCACGTCTGACACAAGGCTAAAACTACGTCACACAAAATGCTCAAATTACACCGACCAAACAACATCTACCCAGTATGTAACACACAGAAAGCATATAGACGGTGCTCACCCAACCCAGAACACAGTACATAACGCAACAGACCAAGGAAAGACCACATTTCACACTAAACATTAGACTGGATGCCACACGCCAAACACACAACATACAGAACCGCCAACAGATAACTCATCATAATGGCAAAACATACAATGCTCAAAGAGCCACTCAACACACACAACACAACTCACAAAGACCAGCGTCACACGTAACACACCACCCAGTGAAAAATACACAGAGCAGTGTACTCATCAAGCTGTAAGGAACCTATAGCACACATATTACGTACAAAATACGCACAACACGGACAACACCCAACACAGAGAAAACAAGCAAGACCCACAGGCAAAAGACAGCACAGCGCCAAACACACAGGAACACAGCACACACAGCGTATCACAACAGAGAATACACACAGAATCGCAGAAAAGCACCACAAATCACTCACTACCATATAGCAACCACACGTACAGCACACTACACACACAACAAACCCAGAAAGCACTAAAGAGATCAAGTGTATAGCCTTCTATTGCAATGTTTACAGAGGTTTCCATATCACATAGGAGCAAGTGGCATGCATGCGGAGATCAGCGTAGTGTTCTCTCAGGGAGGGTCTCCTCAGTGCACGGTGGATTGTTTCCCCTGCAGACTTTGGCATAAGGCTCTTCTGCAGCAGTTTATGTCACTTTACTACAAAGGCATCTCCAGGACATTGCTACTAAAGGGACGAGGTGGCTCCTTTCGTCCTCTTTGAGCGCCCTCAGTGAACAAGGCCCTCCCGGGGGATAACAGACCTGTGGAGAAAATGGACAATCACTTAGAGGCTCCCTTCAGTGCGCTTGAATGCAGAAGTCTCTCAACACACAAGCAGCACACCACACTAAACATCAAAACCCCCACACCCCGAGAACATAACTGCACACAATACACATGAACCACGGTTCTCAGAGTAAACACAACACTCACAGTGAGGCTCACGGACCGACCATGACCCCACAGAGTACACACCTCACATATTACACTCATTACTCAAAACAGCCAACCACTCACACAACGTGTCAAACGCAACCACACACAAATCACAGTCACACATGCTGAACGCACACCACACCTACAATGCATACAAGCCCACGTGCAAAACACACAAACCACAACGAAAAGAACTCCGAATTTATGCAACACACATTTCACAAACTACACACATCACTACAAACACACACAATACATACAGCACACAGAGCCTCACAGAATGCGCAATGCCAAACGCAGAACATATACACAAAGCACAGCATTCATAACACACAATTAATCTCACACAACTTGCAAAACACACAGACCACACAACACACACACACACAAGATGCAACACACAGAGAATACACTCAACACAAGCACAAAAACACAAGTCAACAAAAACTCGTCACACAGCACACACAAACATCGCACACAGAAATTAACATCACAACTCATAACACACACCGCACCCTGCATTAACAATGCAACACACACACACAACAATGCAACCACTGCATAACACACAAAAAGCCACACACAGCACACACTCAGGGAACAACCACAACACACGCAGGTAAACACCCACAAACACATACATCGAGAGCATACAGGACCTCTCAACATGCACAAGGCACAACATAAAAAACAACATACACCACAAACATCACAGGACATAAAAGCACACAACTCACACAAACCACAGTTCCGTGAGTACACACAACACACACAATGAGGCACACTACACAACCACAATCACACACAGACAGCACGTCTCACATCACACACGTAACTCAACCAAACAAACACACATCCTCTCAAACCCAGCCAAACACAAATCACCATCACACACGGAAAGCAGTTGCACCACATACAAAACCACACGCAAAACACACAACCAACAAAAAAAGCCCACAGTGCACATTTCACACACTACAAACCACACACACACACATTCACGCACAGACAACCCACACTCATATCCATGCACGGGCTGCACTCTGCAAAACGCACACACACGAAACCCAAAATGTAACAACACAAGTCACAAGGCACACACACCAGACAGACACGTCAGAGCTCATAATGGCTCACAACACACACGAATCCCATCTCAGAGAACACACAGCACACACAATGAGGCATGCTGAACAAGCACAACCACACGCAGACAACACATTACACATCACACACGTAACAAGCAAACACCCACACAACCACTCAAACACAACCACATGAAAATCACAATCACACATGCAGAACTCACAGCACACACAAAATGACGTGCAACACACACACAAACCACAACAGAAAGATCACGGAATTTATGGAACACGCACTTCACACACTAGGCACATCACACCAAACACACATAAAACTTTCAGCACACAGAGCCTCACAGAACACGCAATGCAAAGCAAAGCAAACAACAGATATACAAAGCATATCAGACGCAACACACGGTATCCCGCACGACACATAAAATACACAGAACGAACAACACACACACAGTACACAAAGCAGTTAACAATACAAACAACAAACGGGCAACTGGGAACACAATATGTTTTACATCACGCAACACACGTGTGGTCACATCACACATTGAACATGACACAGAAAACTATTCACAGACCGCAGAACATTCCCAACCACGGACACAACACGCTACGCAAAAGACGTCCAACATACAACACACAAAGGCACACTCCAAGCACACAACACACAACACAGAACCACCCACAACCACACCAGTCACGCAGCACTCCCCAAACATACACACAACACGCACTACACACAACAACGACGCACCCAAACTGCACACATCACTTACACAAGAGTCACAACACAGAAAGAGTAGAAAACACACAGGAAACAGACAACCACATAAACACAGCCACGCTCATGAAACCAGCAGATCACAGACTTCACAGCTAAAAGCACACAATAACACAGCACGCAAACATGTAACACAACACACAATCACACAGCCAACACCACAGAACACGCACTACCATATACACGAAAGGCAGACAACGTACTTCACACATAACACAAAACTCAAAAAGCACCATACACATCACAAAAAAGACGTGCAAAACAAACATGGCACACACAACACACACATTAAAACAAGCACATCAGTACATTATCACAACACACAAAATAATCCACAAATCACAGAAAAATACATCGTACAACACACGCAAGCAACACACACAGATTACACATCACAACTCATAGCACACACAACAACCTGCATTAACGTCAGAGCACACCGACGTAACCACTACCTACCACGCATAAAGCCACACACAACACACACTAAAGGAATAACTACAACAAACACAGGTAAACACCCACAAACATAAAAGATATGGAGAACACACCCGACTCAACACGGAAACAGCACAACGTATGAAACAACGTACCCCACTAACATCACAGGACGTATAAGGGCAACCAATTCTCACAAACCACATTTAACCATGTACACACCACACACACAATGAGGCACACTACACAAGCAAAACCACACACACACAACACATCTCGCCTCACACACCACAAAACAACGAATTGCACACACAAACTTTCAAACACGCATCACAATCACACTCGCAAAACACACACAACACACACAAAACCACAACCTAAACACACAACCAAAAATAAACGCACATAGCACACATTTCACACACTAAGCACCCCACGCACCACCGCACACAGGCACCCCACACACATACATACACACGGGCACCACTACGCAATGCACACACACAAAAAAGCGCAAAAGGTAACAAAACAACAGTCACAGGGCACACACCGCACACAACAAAGCACATGTTTCTCATAAGTCACAAAAGTCACATTTGGGAGAGTATGTGCAGCACACGCAGTGAGGCACACTAAACAAGCACAAGCACACATGGACATCACACCTCACATCGCATACATAAAAACCACACACACTCAACCACTGAAACACAACCACACACAAATCACAGTCACACATACAAAACACGCAACACCACAACACACAAACGACACTCACAAACCCCTAGGCAAAACGCGCATAAGCAACAAAGAAGACGATGAGCACACATTTAACACACTACACACACAACCACGCAAAGACACAACACACATACATCCTCACACAGGAGAACTGCGCAGAACAAACACACAACACAGAAATAAGCAGCACAATAGTCACAATACACACACCACACACTTCAAGGCACATAACTGCTCACAATACACACGAAAAACATTCGCAGACTACGTACTGGGCACACCAAGAGACATACTAAACAAGCACAACCGCACACAGTCAACACATCTCACATCATGTGCGTAACTCAAACAGCCACACACACACACACACACACACACACACACACACACAACCTCTCTAACACAACACACAATTCACAATCATACACAGAAAACTGACACAACACATACAAATCCTTCCACAACTGATGAAAACTCACGCAACACACATATAATGCACTACACACAGCACACACAACCACAAGCCTACAACACAGAGCACACAGAGGCCCACACGGAGACAGCACGAACCAAAGCCCACAAACACACACACAAAAAACACATGCACACAGCACGTCTGACACAAGGCTAAAACTACGTCACACAAAATGCTCAAATTACACCGACCAAACAACATCTACCCAGTATGTAACACACAGAAAGCATATAGACGGTGCTCACCCAACCCAGAACACAGTACATAACGCAACAGACCAAGGAAAGACCACATTTCACACTAAACATTAGACTGGATGCCACACGCCAAACACACAACATACAGAACCGCCAACAGATAACTCATCATAATGGCAAAACATACAATGCTCAAAGAGCCACTCAACACACACAACACAACTCACAAAGACCAGCGTCACACGTAACACACCACCCAGTGAAAAATACACAGAGCAGTGTACTCATCAAGCTGTAAGGAACCTATAGCACACATATTACGTACAAAATACGCACAACACGGACAACACCCAACACAGAGAAAACAAGCAAGACCCACAGGCAAAAGACAGCACAGCGCCAAACACACAGGAACACAGCACACACAGCGTATCACAACAGAGAATACACACAGAATCGCAGAAAAGCACCACAAATCACTCACTACCATATAGCAACCACACGTACAGCACACTACACACACAACAAACCCAGAAAGCACTAAAGAGATCAAGTGTATAGCCTTCTATTGCAATGTTTACAGAGGTTTCCATATCACATAGGAGCAAGTGGCATGCATGCGGAGATCAGCGTAGTGTTCTCTCAGGGAGGGTCTCCTCAGTGCACGGTGGATTGTTTCCCCTGCAGACTTTGGCATAAGGCTCTTCTGCAGCAGTTTATGTCACTTTACTACAAAGGCATCTCCAGGACATTGCTATTAAAGGGACGAGGTGGCTCCTTTCGTCCTCTTTGAGCGCCCTCAGTGAACAAGGCCCTCCCGGGGGATAACAGACCTGTGGAGAAAATGGACAATCACTTAGAGGCTCCCTTCAGTGCGCTTGAATGCAGAAGTCTCTCAACACACAAGCAGCACACCACACTAAACATCAAAACCCCCACACCCCGAGAACATAACTGCACACAATACACATGAACCACGGTTCTCAGAGTAAACACAACACTCACAGTGAGGCTCACGGACCGACCATGACCCCACAGAGTACACACCTCACATATTACACTCATTACTCAAAACAGCCAACCACTCACACAACGTGTCAAACGCAACCACACACAAATCACAGTCACACATGCTGAACGCACACCACACCTACAATGCATACAAGCCCACGTGCAAAACACACAAACCACAACGAAAAGAACTCCGAATTTATGCAACACACATTTCACAAACTACACACATCACTACAAACACACACAATACATACAGCACACAGAGCCTCACAGAATGCGCAATGCCAAACGCAGAACATATACACAAAGCACAGCATTCATAACACACAATTAATCTCACACAACTTGCAAAACACACAGACCACACAACACACACACACACAAGATGCAACACACAGAGAATACACTCAACACAAGCACAAAAACACAAGTCAACAAAAACTCGTCACACAGCACACACAAACATCGCACACAGAAATTAACATCACAACTCATAACACACACCGCACCCTGCATTAACAATGCAACACACACACACAACAATGCAACCACTGCATAACACACAAAAAGCCACACACAGCACACACTCAGGGAACAACCACAACACACGCAGGTAAACACCCACAAACACATACATCGAGAGCATACAGGACCTCTCAACATGCACAAGGCACAACATAAAAAACAACATACACCACAAACATCACAGGACATAAAAGCACACAACTCACACAAACCACAGTTCCGTGAGTACACACAACACACACAATGAGGCACACTACACAACCACAATCACACACAGACAGCACGTCTCACATCACACACGTAACTCAACCAAACAAACACACATCCTCTCAAACCCAGCCAAACACAAATCACCATCACACACGGAAAGCAGTTGCACCACATACAAAACCACACGCAAAACACACAACCAACAAAAAAAGCCCACAGTGCACATTTCACACACTACAAACCACACACACACACATTCACGCACAGACAACCCACACTCATATCCATGCACGGGCTGCACTCTGCAAAACGCACACACACGAAACCCAAAATGTAACAACACAAGTCACAAGGCACACACACCAGACAGACACGTCAGAGCTCATAATGGCTCACAACACACACGAATCCCATCTCAGAGAACACACAGCACACACAATGAGGCATGCTGAACAAGCACAACCACACGCAGACAACACATTACACATCACACACGTAACAAGCAAACACCCACACAACCACTCAAACACAACCACATGAAAATCACAATCACACATGCAGAACTCACAGCACACACAAGAGGTGCAAAATGACGTGCAACACACACACAAACCACAACAGAAAGATCACGGAATTTATGGAACACGCACTTCACACACTAGGCACATCACACCAAACACACATAAAACTTTCAGCACACAGAGCCTCACAGAACACGCAATGCAAAGCAAAGCAAACAACAGATATACAAAGCATATCAGACGCAACACACGGTATCCCGCACGACACATAAAATACACAGAACGAACAACACACACACAGTACACAAAGCAGTTAACAATACAAACAACAAACGGGCAACTGGGAACACAATATGTTTTACATCACGCAACACACGTGTGGTCACATCACACATTGAACATGACACAGAAAACTATTCACAGACCACAGAACATTCCCAACCACGGACACAACACGCTACGCAAAAGACGTCCAACATACAACACACAAAGGCACACTCCAAACACACAACACACAACACAGAACCACCCACAACCACACCAGTCACGCAGCACTCCCCAAACATACACACAACACGCACTACACACAACAACGACGCACCCAAACTGCACACATCACTTACACAAGAGTCACAACACAGAAAGAGTAGAAAACACACAGGAAACAGACAACCACATAAACACAGCCACGCTCATGAAACCAGCAGATCACAGACTTCACAGCTAAAAGCACACAATAACACAGCACGCAAACATGTAACACAACACACAATCACACAGCCAACACCACAGAACACGCACTACCATATACACGAAAGGCAGACAACGTACTTCACACATAACACAAAACTCAAAAAGCACCATACACATCACAAAAAAGACGCGCAAAACAAACATGGCACACACAACACACACATTAAAACAAGCACATCAGTACATTACCACAACACACAAAATAATCCACAAATCACAGAAAAATACATCGTACAACACACGCAAGCAACACACACAGATTACACATCACAACTCATAGCACACACAACAACCTGCATTAACGTCAGAGCACACCGACGTAACCACTACCTACCACGCATAAAGCCACACACAACACACACTAAAGGAATAACTACAACAAACACAGGTAAACACCCACAAACATAAAAGATATGGAGAACACACCCGACTCAACACGGAAACAGCACAACGTATGAAACAACGTACCCCACTAACATCACAGGACGTATAAGGGCAACCAATTCTCACAAACCACATTTAACCATGTACACACCACACACACAATGAGGCACACTACACAAGCAAAACCACACACACACAACACATCTCGCCTCACACACCACAAAACAACGAATTGCACACACAAACTTTCAAACACGCATCACAATCACACTCGCAAAACACACACAACACACACAAAACCACAACCTAAACACACAACCAAAAATAAACGCACATAGCACACATTTCACACACTAAGCACCCCACGCACCACCGCACACAGGCACCCCACACACATACATACACACGGGCACCACTACGCAATGCACACACACAAAAAAGCGCAAAAGGTAACAAAACAACAGTCACAGGGCACACACCGCACACAACAAAGCACATGTTTCTCATAAGTCACAAAAGTCACATTTGGGAGAGTATGTGCAGCACACGCAGTGAGGCACACTAAACAAGCACAAGCACACATGGACATCACACCTCACATCGCATACATAAAAACCACACACACTCAACCACTGAAACACAACCACACACAAATCACAGTCACACATACAAAACACGCAACACCACAACACACAAACGACACTCACAAACCCCTAGGCAAAACGCGCATAAGCAACAAAGAAGACGATGAGCACACATTTAACACACTACACACACAACCACGCAAAGACACAACACACATACATCCTCACACAGGAGAACTGCGCAGAACAAACACACAACACAGAAATAAGCAGCACAATAGTCACAATACACACACCACACACTTCAAGGCACATAACTGCTCACAATACACACGAAAAACATTCGCAGACTACGTACTGGGCACACCAAGAGACATACTAAACAAGCACAACCGCACACAGTCAACACATCTCACATCATGTGCGTAACTCAAACAGCCACACACACACACACACACACACACACACACACACACAACCTCTCTAACACAACACACAATTCACAATCATACACAGAAAACTGACACAACACATACAAATCCTTCCACAACTGATGAAAACTCACGCAACACACATATAATGCACTACACACAGCACACACAACCACAAGCCTACAACACAGAGCACACAGAGGCCCACACGGAGACAGCACGAACCAAAGCCCACAAACACACACACAAAAAACACATGCACACAGCACGTCTGACACAAGGCTAAAACTACGTCACACAAAATGCTCAAATTACACCGACCAAACAACATCTACCCAGTATGTAACACACAGAAAGCATATAGACGGTGCTCACCCAACCCAGAACACAGTACATAACGCAACAGACCAAGGAAAGACCACATTTCACACTAAACATTAGACTGGATGCCACACGCCAAACACACAACATACAGAACCGCCAACAGATAACTCATCATAATGGCAAAACATACAATGCTCAAAGAGCCACTCAACACACACAACACAACTCACAAAGACCAGCGTCACACGTAACACACCACCCAGTGAAAAATACACAGAGCAGTGTACTCATCAAGCTGTAAGGAACCTATAGCACACATATTACGTACAAAATACGCACAACACGGACAACACCCAACACAGAGAAAACAAGCAAGACCCACAGGCAAAAGACAGCACAGCGCCAAACACACAGGAACACAGCACACACAGCGTATCACAACAGAGAATACACACAGAATCGCAGAAAAGCACCACAAATCACTCACTACCATATAGCAACCACACGTACAGCACACTACACACACAACAAACCCAGAAAGCACTAAAGAGATCAAGTGTATAGCCTTCTATTGCAATGTTTACAGAGGTTTCCATATCACATAGGAGCAAGTGGCATGCATGCGGAGATCAGCGTAGTGTTCTCTCAGGGAGGGTCTCCTCAGTGCACGGTGGATTGTTTCCCCTGCAGACTTTGGCATAAGGCTCTTCTGCAGCAGTTTATGTCACTTTACTACAAAGGCATCTCCAGGACATTGCTATTAAAGGGACGAGGTGGCTCCTTTCGTCCTCTTTGAGCGCCCTCAGTGAACAAGGCCCTCCCGGGGGATAACAGACCTGTGGAGAAAATGGACAATCACTTAGAGGCTCCCTTCAGTGCGCTTGAATGCAGAAGTCTCTCAACACACAAGCAGCACACCACACTAAACATCAAAACCCCCACACCCCGAGAACATAACTGCACACAATACACATGAACCACGGTTCTCAGAGTAAACACAACACTCACAGTGAGGCTCACGGACCGACCATGACCCCACAGAGTACACACCTCACATATTACACTCATTACTCAAAACAGCCAACCACTCACACAACGTGTCAAACGCAACCACACACAAATCACAGTCACACATGCTGAACGCACACCACACCTACAATGCATACAAGCCCACGTGCAAAACACACAAACCACAACGAAAAGAACTCCGAATTTATGCAACACACATTTCACAAACTACACACATCACTACAAACACACACAATACATACAGCACACAGAGCCTCACAGAATGCGCAATGCCAAACGCAGAACATATACACAAAGCACAGCATTCATAACACACAATTAATCTCACACAACTTGCAAAACACACAGACCACACAACACACACACACACAAGATGCAACACACAGAGAATACACTCAACACAAGCACAAAAACACAAGTCAACAAAAACTCGTCACACAGCACACACAAACATCGCACACAGAAATTAACATCACAACTCATAACACACACCGCACCCTGCATTAACAATGCAACACACACACACAACAATGCAACCACTGCATAACACACAAAAAGCCACACACAGCACACACTCAGGGAACAACCACAACACACGCAGGTAAACACCCACAAACACATACATCGAGAGCATACAGGACCTCTCAACATGCACAAGGCACAACATAAAAAACAACATACACCACAAACATCACAGGACATAAAAGCACACAACTCACACAAACCACAGTTCCGTGAGTACACACAACACACACAATGAGGCACACTACACAACCACAATCACACACAGACAGCACGTCTCACATCACACACGTAACTCAACCAAACAAACACACATCCTCTCAAACCCAGCCAAACACAAATCACCATCACACACGGAAAGCAGTTGCACCACATACAAAACCACACGCAAAACACACAACCAACAAAAAAAGCCCACAGTGCACATTTCACACACTACAAACCACACACACACACATTCACGCACAGACAACCCACACTCATATCCATGCACGGGCTGCACTCTGCAAAACGCACACACACGAAACCCAAAATGTAACAACACAAGTCACAAGGCACACACACCAGACAGACACGTCAGAGCTCATAATGGCTCACAACACACACGAATCCCATCTCAGAGAACACACAGCACACACAATGAGGCATGCTGAACAAGCACAACCACACGCAGACAACACATTACACATCACACACGTAACAAGCAAACACCCACACAACCACTCAAACACAACCACATGAAAATCACAATCACACATGCAGAACTCACAGCACACACAAGAGGTGCAAAATGACGTGCAACACACACACAAACCACAACAGAAAGATCACGGAATTTATGGAACACGCACTTCACACACTAGGCACATCACACCAAACACACATAAAACTTTCAGCACACAGAGCCTCACAGAACACGCAATGCAAAGCAAAGCAAACAACAGATATACAAAGCATATCAGACGCAACACACGGTATCCCGCACGACACATAAAATACACAGAACGAACAACACACACACAGTACACAAAGCAGTTAACAATACAAACAACAAACGGGCAACTGGGAACACAATATGTTTTACATCACGCAACACACGTGTGGTCACATCACACATTGAACATGACACAGAAAACTATTCACAGACCACAGAACATTCCCAACCACGGACACAACACGCTACGCAAAAGACGTCCAACATACAACACACAAAGGCACACTCCAAACACACAACACACAACACAGAACCACCCACAACCACACCAGTCACGCAGCACTCCCCAAACATACACACAACACGCACTACACACAACAACGACGCACCCAAACTGCACACATCACTTACACAAGAGTCACAACACAGAAAGAGTAGAAAACACACAGGAAACAGACAACCACATAAACACAGCCACGCTCATGAAACCAGCAGATCACAGACTTCACAGCTAAAAGCACACAATAACACAGCACGCAAACATGTAACACAACACACAATCACACAGCCAACACCACAGAACACGCACTACCATATACACGAAAGGCAGACAACGTACTTCACACATAACACAAAACTCAAAAAGCACCATACACATCACAAAAAAGACGCGCAAAACAAACATGGCACACACAACACACACATTAAAACAAGCACATCAGTACATTACCACAACACACAAAATAATCCACAAATCACAGAAAAATACATCGTACAACACACGCAAGCAACACACACAGATTACACATCACAACTCATAGCACACACAACAACCTGCATTAACGTCAGAGCACACCGACGTAACCACTACCTACCACGCATAAAGCCACACACAACACACACTAAAGGAATAACTACAACAAACACAGGTAAACACCCACAAACATAAAAGATATGGAGAACACACCCGACTCAACACGGAAACAGCACAACGTATGAAACAACGTACCCCACTAACATCACAGGACGTATAAGGGCAACCAATTCTCACAAACCACATTTAACCATGTACACACCACACACACAATGAGGCACACTACACAAGCAAAACCACACACACACAACACATCTCGCCTCACACACCACAAAACAACGAATTGCACACACAAACTTTCAAACACGCATCACAATCACACTCGCAAAACACACACAACACACACAAAACCACAACCTAAACACACAACCAAAAATAAACGCACATAGCACACATTTCACACACTAAGCACCCCACGCACCACCGCACACAGGCACCCCACACACATACATACACACGGGCACCACTACGCAATGCACACACACAAAAAAGCGCAAAAGGTAACAAAACAACAGTCACAGGGCACACACCGCACACAACAAAGCACATGTTTCTCATAAGTCACAAAAGTCACATTTGGGAGAGTATGTGCAGCACACGCAGTGAGGCACACTAAACAAGCACAAGCACACATGGACATCACACCTCACATCGCATACATAAAAACCACACACACTCAACCACTGAAACACAACCACACACAAATCACAGTCACACATACAAAACACGCAACACCACAACACACAAACGACACTCACAAACCCCTAGGCAAAACGCGCATAAGCAACAAAGAAGACGATGAGCACACATTTAACACACTACACACACAACCACGCAAAGACACAACACACATACATCCTCACACAGGAGAACTGCGCAGAACAAACACACAACACAGAAATAAGCAGCACAATAGTCACAATACACACACCACACACTTCAAGGCACATAACTGCTCACAATACACACGAAAAACATTCGCAGACTACGTACTGGGCACACCAAGAGACATACTAAACAAGCACAACCGCACACAGTCAACACATCTCACATCATGTGCGTAACTCAAACAGCCACACACACACACACACACACACACACACACACACAACCTCTCTAACACAACACACAATTCACAATCATACACAGAAAACTGACACAACACATACAAATCCTTCCACAACTGATGAAAACTCACGCAACACACATATAATGCACTACACACAGCACACACAACCACAAGCCTACAACACAGAGCACACAGAGGCCCACACGGAGACAGCACGAACCAAAGCCCACAAACACACACACAAAAAACACATGCACACAGCACGTCTGACACAAGGCTAAAACTACGTCACACAAAATGCTCAAATTACACCGACCAAACAACATCTACCCAGTATGTAACACACAGAAAGCATATAGACGGTGCTCACCCAACCCAGAACACAGTACATAACGCAACAGACCAAGGAAAGACCACATTTCACACTAAACATTAGACTGGATGCCACACGCCAAACACACAACATACAGAACCGCCAACAGATAACTCATCATAATGGCAAAACATACAATGCTCAAAGAGCCACTCAACACACACAACACAACTCACAAAGACCAGCGTCACACGTAACACACCACCCAGTGAAAAATACACAGAGCAGTGTACTCATCAAGCTGTAAGGAACCTATAGCACACATATTACGTACAAAATACGCACAACACGGACAACACCCAACACAGAGAAAACAAGCAAGACCCACAGGCAAAAGACAGCACAGCGCCAAACACACAGGAACACAGCACACACAGCGTATCACAACAGAGAATACACACAGAATCGCAGAAAAGCACCACAAATCACTCACTACCATATAGCAACCACACGTACAGCACACTACACACACAACAAACCCAGAAAGCACTAAAGAGATCAAGTGTATAGCCTTCTATTGCAATGTTTACAGAGGTTTCCATATCACATAGGAGCAAGTGGCATGCATGCGGAGATCAGCGTAGTGTTCTCTCAGGGAGGGTCTCCTCAGTGCACGGTGGATTGTTTCCCCTGCAGACTTTGGCATAAGGCTCTTCTGCAGCAGTTTATGTCACTTTACTACAAAGGCATCTCCAGGACATTGCTATTAAAGGGACGAGGTGGCTCCTTTCGTCCTCTTTGAGCGCCCTCAGTGAACAAGGCCCTCCCGGGGGATAACAGACCTGTGGAGAAAATGGACAATCACTTAGAGGCTCCCTTCAGTGCGCTTGAATGCAGAAGTCTCTCAACACACAAGCAGCACACCACACTAAACATCAAAACCCCCACACCCCGAGAACATAACTGCACACAATACACATGAACCACGGTTCTCAGAGTAAACACAACACTCACAGTGAGGCTCACGGACCGACCATGACCCCACAGAGTACACACCTCACATATTACACTCATTACTCAAAACAGCCAACCACTCACACAACGTGTCAAACGCAACCACACACAAATCACAGTCACACATGCTGAACGCACACCACACCTACAATGCATACAAGCCCACGTGCAAAACACACAAACCACAACGAAAAGAACTCCGAATTTATGCAACACACATTTCACAAACTACACACATCACTACAAACACACACAATACATACAGCACACAGAGCCTCACAGAATGCGCAATGCCAAACGCAGAACATATACACAAAGCACAGCATTCATAACACACAATTAATCTCACACAACTTGCAAAACACACAGACCACACAACACACACACACACAAGATGCAACACACAGAGAATACACTCAACACAAGCACAAAAACACAAGTCAACAAAAACTCGTCACACAGCACACACAAACATCGCACACAGAAATTAACATCACAACTCATAACACACACCGCACCCTGCATTAACAATGCAACACACACACACAACAATGCAACCACTGCATAACACACAAAAAGCCACACACAGCACACACTCAGGGAACAACCACAACACACGCAGGTAAACACCCACAAACACATACATCGAGAGCATACAGGACCTCTCAACATGCACAAGGCACAACATAAAAAACAACATACACCACAAACATCACAGGACATAAAAGCACACAACTCACACAAACCACAGTTCCGTGAGTACACACAACACACACAATGAGGCACACTACACAACCACAATCACACACAGACAGCACGTCTCACATCACACACGTAACTCAACCAAACAAACACACATCCTCTCAAACCCAGCCAAACACAAATCACCATCACACACGGAAAGCAGTTGCACCACATACAAAACCACACGCAAAACACACAACCAACAAAAAAAGCCCACAGTGCACATTTCACACACTACAAACCACACACACACACATTCACGCACAGACAACCCACACTCATATCCATGCACGGGCTGCACTCTGCAAAACGCACACACACGAAACCCAAAATGTAACAACACAAGTCACAAGGCACACACACCAGACAGACACGTCAGAGCTCATAATGGCTCACAACACACACGAATCCCATCTCAGAGAACACACAGCACACACAATGAGGCATGCTGAACAAGCACAACCACACGCAGACAACACATTACACATCACACACGTAACAAGCAAACACCCACACAACCACTCAAACACAACCACATGAAAATCACAATCACACATGCAGAACTCACAGCACACACAAGAGGTGCAAAATGACGTGCAACACACACACAAACCACAACAGAAAGATCACGGAATTTATGGAACACGCACTTCACACACTAGGCACATCACACCAAACACACATAAAACTTTCAGCACACAGAGCCTCACAGAACACGCAATGCAAAGCAAAGCAAACAACAGATATACAAAGCATATCAGACGCAACACACGGTATCCCGCACGACACATAAAATACACAGAACGAACAACACACACACAGTACACAAAGCAGTTAACAATACAAACAACAAACGGGCAACTGGGAACACAATATGTTTTACATCACGCAACACACGTGTGGTCACATCACACATTGAACATGACACAGAAAACTATTCACAGACCACAGAACATTCCCAACCACGGACACAACACGCTACGCAAAAGACGTCCAACATACAACACACAAAGGCACACTCCAAGCACACAACACACAACACAGAACCACCCACAACCACACCAGTCACGCAGCACTCCCCAAACATACACACAACACGCACTACACACAACAACGACGCACCCAAACTGCACACATCACTTACACAAGAGTCACAACACAGAAAGAGTAGAAAACACACAGGAAACAGACAACCACATAAACACAGCCACGCTCATGAAACCAGCAGATCACAGACTTCACAGCTAAAAGCACACAATAACACAGCACGCAAACATGTAACACAACACACAATCACACAGCCAACACCACAGAACACGCACTACCATATACACAAAAGGCAGACAACGTACTTCACACATAACACAAAACTCAAAAAGCACCATACACATCACAAAAAAGACGCGCAAAACAAACATGGCACACACAACACACACATTAAAACAAGCACATCAGTACATTACCACAACACACAAAATAATCCACAAATCACAGAAAAATACATCGTACAACACACGCAAGCAACACACACAGATTACACATCACAACTCATAGCACACACAACAACCTGCATTAACGTCAGAGCACACCGACGTAACCACTACCTACCACGCATAAAGCCACACACAACACACACTAAAGGAATAACTACAACAAACACAGGTAAACACCCACAAACATAAAAGATATGGAGAACACACCCGACTCAACACGGAAACAGCACAACGTATGAAACAACGTACCCCACTAACATCACAGGACGTATAAGGGCAACCAATTCTCACAAACCACATTTAACCATGTACACACCACACACACAATGAGGCACACTACACAAGCAAAACCACACACACACACAACACATCTCGCCTCACACACCACAAAACAACGAATTGCACACACAAACTTTCAAACACGCATCACAATCACACTCGCAAAACACACACAACACACACAAAACCACAACCTAAACACACAACCAAAAATAAACGCACATAGCACACATTTCACACACTAAGCACCCCACGCACCACCGCACACAGGCACCCCACACACATACATACACACGGGCACCACTACGCAATGCACACACACAAAAAAGCGCAAAAGGTAACAAAACAACAGTCACAGGGCACACACCGCACACAACAAAGCACATGTTTCTCATAAGTCACAAAAGTCACATTTGGGAGAGTATGTGCAGCACACGCAGTGAGGCACACTAAACAAGCACAAGCACACATGGACATCACACCTCACATCGCATACATAAAAACCACACACACTCAACCACTGAAACACAACCACACACAAATCACAGTCACACATACAAAACACGCAACACCACAACACACAAACGACACTCACAAACCCCTAGGCAAAACGCGCATAAGCAACAAAGAAGACGATGAGCACACATTTAACACACTACACACACAACCACGCACAGACACAACACACATACATCCTCACACAGGAGAACTGCGCAGAACAAACACACAACACAGAAATAAGCAACACAATAGTCACAATACACACACCACACACTTCAAGGCACATAACTGCTCACAATACACACGAAAAACATTCGCAGACTACGTACTGGGCACACCAAGAGACATACTAAACAAGCACAACCGCACACAGTCAACACATCTCACATCATGTGCGTAACTCAAACAGCCACACACACACACACACACACACACACACACACACACAACCTCTCTAACACAACACACAATTCACAATCATACACAGAAAACTGACACAACACATACAAATCCTTCCACAACTGATGAAAACTCACGCAACACACATATAATGCACTACACACAGCACACACAACCACAAGCCTACAACACAGAGCACACAGAGGCCCACACGGAGACAGCACGAACCAAAGCCCACAAACACACACACAAAAAACACATGCACACAGCACGTCTGACACAAGGCTAAAACTACGTCACACAAAATGCTCAAATTACACCGACCAAACAACATCTACCCAGTATGTAACACACAGAAAGCATATAGACGGTGCTCACCCAACCCAGAACACAGTACATAACGCAACAGACCAAGGAAAGACCACATTTCACACTAAACATTAGACTGGATGCCACACGCCAAACACACAACATACAGAACCGCCAACAGATAACTCATCATAATGGCAAAACATACAATGCTCAAAGAGCCACTCAACACACACAACACAACTCACAAAGACCAGCGTCACACGTAACACACCACCCAGTGAAAAATACACAGAGCAGTGTACTCATCAAGCTGTAAGGAACCTATAGCACACATATTACGTACAAAATACGCACAACACGGACAACACCCAACACAGAGAAAACAAGCAAGACCCACAGGCAAAAGACAGCACAGCGCCAAACACACAGGAACACAGCACACACAGCGTATCACAACAGAGAATACACACAGAATCGCAGAAAAGCACCACAAATCACTCACTACCATATAGCAACCACACGTACAGCACACTACACACACAACAAACCCAGAAAGCACTAAAGAGATCAAGTGTATAGCCTTCTATTGCAATGTTTACAGAGGTTTCCATATCACATAGGAGCAAGTGGCATGCATGCGGAGATCAGCGTAGTGTTCTCTCAGGGAGGGTCTCCTCAGTGCACGGTGGATTGTTTCCCCTGCAGACTTTGGCATAAGGCTCTTCTGCAGCAGTTTATGTCACTTTACTACAAAGGCATCTCCAGGACATTGCTATTAAAGGGACGAGGTGGCTCCTTTCGTCCTCTTTGAGCGCCCTCAGTGAACAAGGCCCTCCCGGGGGATAACAGACCTGTGGAGAAAATGGACAATCACTTAGAGGCTCCCTTCAGTGCGCTTGAATGCAGAAGTCTCTCAACACACAAGCAGCACACCACACTAAACATCAAAACCCCCACACCCCGAGAACATAACTGCACACAATACACATGAACCACGGTTCTCAGAGTAAACACAACACTCACAGTGAGGCTCACGGACCGACCATGACCCCACAGAGTACACACCTCACATATTACACTCATTACTCAAAACAGCCAACCACTCACACAACGTGTCAAACGCAACCACACACAAATC
The DNA here is from genome assembly GCF_030020395.1 of Manis pentadactyla. Classification (NCBI taxonomy): domain Eukaryota; kingdom Metazoa; phylum Chordata; class Mammalia; order Pholidota; family Manidae; genus Manis; species Manis pentadactyla. Next base: position 22,601 of record NW_026644868.1, read on the forward strand.
ACAGTCACACATGCTGAACGCACACCACACCTACAATGCATACAAGCCCACGTGCAAAACACACAAACCACAACGAAAAGAACTCCGAATTTATGCAACACACATTTCACAAACTACACACATCACTACAAACACACACAATACATACAGCACACAGAGCCTCACAGAATGCGCAATGCCAAACGCAGAACATATACACAAAGCACAGCATTCATAACACACAATTAATCTCACACAACTTGCAAAACACACAGACCACACAACACACACACACACAAGATGCAACACACAGAGAATACACTCAACACAAGCACAAAAACACAAGTCAACAAAAACTCGTCACACAGCACACACAAACATCGCACACAGAAATTAACATCACAACTCATAACACACACCGCACCCTGCATTAACAATGCAACACACACACACAACAATGCAACCACTGCATAACACACAAAAAGCCACACACAGCACACACTCAGGGAACAACCACAACACACGCAGGTAAACACCCACAAACACATACATCGAGAGCATACAGGACCTCTCAACATGCACAAGGCACAACATAAAAAACAACATACACCACAAACATCACAGGACATAAAAGCACACAACTCACACAAACCACAGTTCCGTGAGTACACACAACACACACAATGAGGCACACTACACAACCACAATCACACACAGACAGCACGTCTCACATCACACACGTAACTCAACCAAACAAACACACATCCTCTCAAACCCAGCCAAACACAAATCACCATCACACACGGAAAGCAGTTGCACCACATACAAAACCACACGCAAAACACACAACCAACAAAAAAAGCCCACAGTGCACATTTCACACACTACAAACCACACACACACACATTCACGCACAGACAACCCACACTCATATCCATGCACGGGCTGCACTCTGCAAAACGCACACACACGAAACCCAAAATGTAACAACACAAGTCACAAGGCACACACACCAGACAGACACGTCAGAGCTCATAATGGCTCACAACACACACGAATCCCATCTCAGAGAACACACAGCACACACAATGAGGCATGCTGAACAAGCACAACCACACGCAGACAACACATTACACATCACACACGTAACAAGCAAACACCCACACAACCACTCAAACACAACCACATGAAAATCACAATCACACATGCAGAACTCACAGCACACACAAGAGGTGCAAAATGACGTGCAACACACACACAAACCACAACAGAAAGATCACGGAATTTATGGAACACGCACTTCACACACTAGGCACATCACACCAAACACACATAAAACTTTCAGCACACAGAGCCTCACAGAACACGCAATGCAAAGCAAAGCAAACAACAGATATACAAAGCATATCAGACGCAACACACGGTATCCCGCACGACACATAAAATACACAGAACGAACAACACACACACAGTACACAAAGCAGTTAACAATACAAACAACAAACGGGCAACTGGGAACACAATATGTTTTACATCACGCAACACACGTGTGGTCACATCACACATTGAACATGACACAGAAAACTATTCACAGACCACAGAACATTCCCAACCACGGACACAACACGCTACGCAAAAGACGTCCAACATACAACACACAAAGGCACACTCCAAACACACAACACACAACACAGAACCACCCACAACCACACCAGTCACGCAGCACTCCCCAAACATACACACAACACGCACTACACACAACAACGACGCACCCAAACTGCACACATCACTTACACAAGAGTCACAACACAGAAAGAGTAGAAAACACACAGGAAACAGACAACCACATAAACACAGCCACGCTCATGAAACCAGCAGATCACAGACTTCACAGCTAAAAGCACACAATAACACAGCACGCAAACATGTAACACAACACACAATCACACAGCCAACACCACAGAACACGCACTACCATATACACGAAAGGCAGACAACGTACTTCACACATAACACAAAACTCAAAAAGCACCATACACATCACAAAAAAGACGCGCAAAACAAACATGGCACACACAACACACACATTAAAACAAGCACATCAGTACATTACCACAACACACAAAATAATCCACAAATCACAGAAAAATACATCGTACAACACACGCAAGCAACACACACAGATTACACATCACAACTCATAGCACACACAACAACCTGCATTAACGTCAGAGCACACCGACGTAACCACTACCTACCACGCATAAAGCCACACACAACACACACTAAAGGAATAACTACAACAAACACAGGTAAACACCCACAAACATAAAAGATATGGAGAACACACCCGACTCAACACGGAAACAGCACAACGTATGAAACAACGTACCCCACTAACATCACAGGACGTATAAGGGCAACCAATTCTCACAAACCACATTTAACCATGTACACACCACACACACAATGAGGCACACTACACAAGCAAAACCACACACACACAACACATCTCGCCTCACACACCACAAAACAACGAATTGCACACACAAACTTTCAAACACGCATCACAATCACACTCGCAAAACACACACAACACACACAAAACCACAACCTAAACACACAACCAAAAATAAACGCACATAGCACACATTTCACACACTAAGCACCCCACGCACCACCGCACACAGGCACCCCACACACATACATACACACGGGCACCACTACGCAATGCACACACACAAAAAAGCGCAAAAGGTAACAAAACAACAGTCACAGGGCACACACCGCACACAACAAAGCACATGTTTCTCATAAGTCACAAAAGTCACATTTGGGAGAGTATGTGCAGCACACGCAGTGAGGCACACTAAACAAGCACAAGCACACATGGACATCACACCTCACATCGCATACATAAAAACCACACACACTCAACCACTGAAACACAACCACACACAAATCACAGTCACACATACAAAACACGCAACACCACAACACACAAACGACACTCACAAACCCCTAGGCAAAACGCGCATAAGCAACAAAGAAGACGATGAGCACACATTTAACACACTACACACACAACCACGCAAAGACACAACACACATACATCCTCACACAGGAGAACTGCGCAGAACAAACACACAACACAGAAATAAGCAGCACAATAGTCACAATACACACACCACACACTTCAAGGCACATAACTGCTCACAATACACACGAAAAACATTCGCAGACTACGTACTGGGCACACCAAGAGACATACTAAACAAGCACAACCGCACACAGTCAACACATCTCACATCATGTGCGTAACTCAAACAGCCACACACACACACACACACACACACACACACACACACAACCTCTCTAACACAACACACAATTCACAATCATACACAGAAAACTGACACAACACATACAAATCCTTCCACAACTGATGAAAACTCACGCAACACACATATAATGCACTACACACAGCACACACAACCACAAGCCTACAACACAGAGCACACAGAGGCCCACACGGAGACAGCACGAACCAAAGCCCACAAACACACACACAAAAAACACATGCACACAGCACGTCTGACACAAGGCTAAAACTACGTCACACAAAATGCTCAAATTACACCGACCAAACAACATCTACCCAGTATGTAACACACAGAAAGCATATAGACGGTGCTCACCCAACCCAGAACACAGTACATAACGCAACAGACCAAGGAAAGACCACATTTCACACTAAACATTAGACTGGATGCCACACGCCAAACACACAACATACAGAACCGCCAACAGATAACTCATCATAATGGCAAAACATACAATGCTCAAAGAGCCACTCAACACACACAACACAACTCACAAAGACCAGCGTCACACGTAACACACCACCCAGTGAAAAATACACAGAGCAGTGTACTCATCAAGCTGTAAGGAACCTATAGCACACATATTACGTACAAAATACGCACAACACGGACAACACCCAACACAGAGAAAACAAGCAAGACCCACAGGCAAAAGACAGCACAGCGCCAAACACACAGGAACACAGCACACACAGCGTATCACAACAGAGAATACACACAGAATCGCAGAAAAGCACCACAAATCACTCACTACCATATAGCAACCACACGTACAGCACACTACACACACAACAAACCCAGAAAGCACTAAAGAGATCAAGTGTATAGCCTTCTATTGCAATGTTTACAGAGGTTTCCATATCACATAGGAGCAAGTGGCATGCATGCGGAGATCAGCGTAGTGTTCTCTCAGGGAGGGTCTCCTCAGTGCACGGTGGATTGTTTCCCCTGCAGACTTTGGCATAAGGCTCTTCTGCAGCAGTTTATGTCACTTTACTACAAAGGCATCTCCAGGACATTGCTACTAAAGGGACGAGGTGGCTCCTTTCGTCCTCTTTGAGCGCCCTCAGTGAACAAGGCCCTCCCGGGGGATAACAGACCTGTGGAGAAAATGGACAATCACTTAGAGGCTCCCTTCAGTGCGCTTGAATGCAGAAGTCTCTCAACACACAAGCAGCACACCACACTAAACATCAAAACCCCCACACCCCGAGAACATAACTGCACACAATACACATGAACCACGGTTCTCAGAGTAAACACAACACTCACAGTGAGGCTCACGGACCGACCATGACCCCACAGAGTACACACCTCACATATTACACTCATTACTCAAAACAGCCAACCACTCACACAACGTGTCAAACGCAACCACACACAAATCACAGTCACACATGCTGAACGCACACCACACCTACAATGCATACAAGCCCACGTGCAAAACACACAAACCACAACGAAAAGAACTCCGAATTTATGCAACACACATTTCACAAACTACACACATCACTACAAACACACACAATACATACAGCACACAGAGCCTCACAGAATGCGCAATGCCAAACGCAGAACATATACACAAAGCACAGCATTCATAACACACAATTAATCTCACACAACTTGCAAAACACACAGACCACACAACACACACACACACAAGATGCAACACACAGAGAATACACTCAACACAAGCACAAAAACACAAGTCAACAAAAACTCGTCACACAGCACACACAAACATCGCACACAGAAATTAACATCACAACTCATAACACACACCGCACCCTGCATTAACAATGCAACACACACACACAACAATGCAACCACTGCATAACACACAAAAAGCCACACACAGCACACACTCAGGGAACAACCACAACACACGCAGGTAAACACCCACAAACACATACATCGAGAGCATACAGGACCTCTCAACATGCACAAGGCACAACATAAAAAACAACATACACCACAAACATCACAGGACATAAAAGCACACAACTCACACAAACCACAGTTCCGTGAGTACACACAACACACACAATGAGGCACACTACACAACCACAATCACACACAGACAGCACGTCTCACATCACACACGTAACTCAACCAAACAAACACACATCCTCTCAAACCCAGCCAAACACAAATCACCATCACACACGGAAAGCAGTTGCACCACATACAAAACCACACGCAAAACACACAACCAACAAAAAAAGCCCACAGTGCACATTTCACACACTACAAACCACACACACACACATTCACGCACAGACAACCCACACTCATATCCATGCACGGGCTGCACTCTGCAAAACGCACACACACGAAACCCAAAATGTAACAACACAAGTCACAAGGCACACACACCAGACAGACACGTCAGAGCTCATAATGGCTCACAACACACACGAATCCCATCTCAGAGAACACACAGCACACACAATGAGGCATGCTGAACAAGCACAACCACACGCAGACAACACATTACACATCACACACGTAACAAGCAAACACCCACACAACCACTCAAACACAACCACATGAAAATCACAATCACACATGCAGAACTCACAGCACACACAAAATGACGTGCAACACACACACAAACCACAACAGAAAGATCACGGAATTTATGGAACACGCACTTCACACACTAGGCACATCACACCAAACACACATAAAACTTTCAGCACACAGAGCCTCACAGAACACGCAATGCAAAGCAAAGCAAACAACAGATATACAAAGCATATCAGACGCAACACACGGTATCCCGCACGACACATAAAATACACAGAACGAACAACACACACACAGTACACAAAGCAGTTAACAATACAAACAACAAACGGGCAACTGGGAACACAATATGTTTTACATCACGCAACACACGTGTGGTCACATCACACATTGAACATGACACAGAAAACTATTCACAGACCGCAGAACATTCCCAACCACGGACACAACACGCTACGCAAAAGACGTCCAACATACAACACACAAAGGCACACTCCAAGCACACAACACACAACACAGAACCACCCACAACCACACCAGTCACGCAGCACTCCCCAAACATACACACAACACGCACTACACACAACAACGACGCACCCAAACTGCACACATCACTTACACAAGAGTCACAACACAGAAAGAGTAGAAAACACACAGGAAACAGACAACCACATAAACACAGCCACGCTCATGAAACCAGCAGATCACAGACTTCACAGCTAAAAGCACACAATAACACAGCACGCAAACATGTAACACAACACACAATCACACAGCCAACACCACAGAACACGCACTACCATATACACGAAAGGCAGACAACGTACTTCACACATAACACAAAACTCAAAAAGCACCATACACATCACAAAAAAGACGTGCAAAACAAACATGGCACACACAACACACACATTAAAACAAGCACATCAGTACATTATCACAACACACAAAATAATCCACAAATCACAGAAAAATACATCGTACAACACACGCAAGCAACACACACAGATTACACATCACAACTCATAGCACACACAACAACCTGCATTAACGTCAGAGCACACCGACGTAACCACTACCTACCACGCATAAAGCCACACACAACACACACTAAAGGAATAACTACAACAAACACAGGTAAACACCCACAAACATAAAAGATATGGAGAACACACCCGACTCAACACGGAAACAGCACAACGTATGAAACAACGTACCCCACTAACATCACAGGACGTATAAGGGCAACCAATTCTCACAAACCACATTTAACCATGTACACACCACACACACAATGAGGCACACTACACAAGCAAAACCACACACACACAACACATCTCGCCTCACACACCACAAAACAACGAATTGCACACACAAACTTTCAAACACGCATCACAATCACACTCGCAAAACACACACAACACACACAAAACCACAACCTAAACACACAACCAAAAATAAACGCACATAGCACACATTTCACACACTAAGCACCCCACGCACCACCGCACACAGGCACCCCACACACATACATACACACGGGCACCACTACGCAATGCACACACACAAAAAAGCGCAAAAGGTAACAAAACAACAGTCACAGGGCACACACCGCACACAACAAAGCACATGTTTCTCATAAGTCACAAAAGTCACATTTGGGAGAGTATGTGCAGCACACGCAGTGAGGCACACTAAACAAGCACAAGCACACATGGACATCACACCTCACATCGCATACATAAAAACCACACACACTCAACCACTGAAACACAACCACACACAAATCACAGTCACACATACAAAACACGCAACACCACAACACACAAACGACACTCACAAACCCCTAGGCAAAACGCGCATAAGCAACAAAGAAGACGATGAGCACACATTTAACACACTACACACACAACCACGCAAAGACACAACACACATACATCCTCACACAGGAGAACTGCGCAGAACAAACACACAACACAGAAATAAGCAGCACAATAGTCACAATACACACACCACACACTTCAAGGCACATAACTGCTCACAATACACACGAAAAACATTCGCAGACTACGTACTGGGCACACCAAGAGACATACTAAACAAGCACAACCGCACACAGTCAACACATCTCACATCATGTGCGTAACTCAAACAGCCACACACACACACACACACACACACACACACACACACAACCTCTCTAACACAACACACAATTCACAATCATACACAGAAAACTGACACAACACATACAAATCCTTCCACAACTGATGAAAACTCACGCAACACACATATAATGCACTACACACAGCACACACAACCACAAGCCTACAACACAGAGCACACAGAGGCCCACACGGAGACAGCACGAACCAAAGCCCACAAACACACACACAAAAAACACATGCACACAGCACGTCTGACACAAGGCTAAAACTACGTCACACAAAATGCTCAAATTACACCGACCAAACAACATCTACCCAGTATGTAACACACAGAAAGCATATAGACGGTGCTCACCCAACCCAGAACACAGTACATAACGCAACAGACCAAGGAAAGACCACATTTCACACTAAACATTAGACTGGATGCCACACGCCAAACACACAACATACAGAACCGCCAACAGATAACTCATCATAATGGCAAAACATACAATGCTCAAAGAGCCACTCAACACACACAACACAACTCACAAAGACCAGCGTCACACGTAACACACCACCCAGTGAAAAATACACAGAGCAGTGTACTCATCAAGCTGTAAGGAACCTATAGCACACATATTACGTACAAAATACGCACAACACGGACAACACCCAACACAGAGAAAACAAGCAAGACCCACAGGCAAAAGACAGCACAGCGCCAAACACACAGGAACACAGCACACACAGCGTATCACAACAGAGAATACACACAGAATCGCAGAAAAGCACCACAAATCACTCACTACCATATAGCAACCACACGTACAGCACACTACACACACAACAAACCCAGAAAGCACTAAAGAGATCAAGTGTATAGCCTTCTATTGCAATGTTTACAGAGGTTTCCATATCACATAGGAGCAAGTGGCATGCATGCGGAGATCAGCGTAGTGTTCTCTCAGGGAGGGTCTCCTCAGTGCACGGTGGATTGTTTCCCCTGCAGACTTTGGCATAAGGCTCTTCTGCAGCAGTTTATGTCACTTTACTACAAAGGCATCTCCAGGACATTGCTATTAAAGGGACGAGGTGGCTCCTTTCGTCCTCTTTGAGCGCCCTCAGTGAACAAGGCCCTCCCGGGGGATAACAGACCTGTGGAGAAAATGGACAATCACTTAGAGGCTCCCTTCAGTGCGCTTGAATGCAGAAGTCTCTCAACACACAAGCAGCACACCACACTAAACATCAAAACCCCCACACCCCGAGAACATAACTGCACACAATACACATGAACCACGGTTCTCAGAGTAAACACAACACTCACAGTGAGGCTCACGGACCGACCATGACCCCACAGAGTACACACCTCACATATTACACTCATTACTCAAAACAGCCAACCACTCACACAACGTGTCAAACGCAACCACACACAAATCACAGTCACACATGCTGAACGCACACCACACCTACAATGCATACAAGCCCACGTGCAAAACACACAAACCACAACGAAAAGAACTCCGAATTTATGCAACACACATTTCACAAACTACACACATCACTACAAACACACACAATACATACAGCACACAGAGCCTCACAGAATGCGCAATGCCAAACGCAGAACATATACACAAAGCACAGCATTCATAACACACAATTAATCTCACACAACTTGCAAAACACACAGACCACACAACACACACACACACAAGATGCAACACACAGAGAATACACTCAACACAAGCACAAAAACACAAGTCAACAAAAACTCGTCACACAGCACACACAAACATCGCACACAGAAATTAACATCACAACTCATAACACACACCGCACCCTGCATTAACAATGCAACACACACACACAACAATGCAACCACTGCATAACACACAAAAAGCCACACACAGCACACACTCAGGGAACAACCACAACACACGCAGGTAAACACCCACAAACACATACATCGAGAGCATACAGGACCTCTCAACATGCACAAGGCACAACATAAAAAACAACATACACCACAAACATCACAGGACATAAAAGCACACAACTCACACAAACCACAGTTCCGTGAGTACACACAACACACACAATGAGGCACACTACACAACCACAATCACACACAGACAGCACGTCTCACATCACACACGTAACTCAACCAAACAAACACACATCCTCTCAAACCCAGCCAAACACAAATCACCATCACACACGGAAAGCAGTTGCACCACATACAAAACCACACGCAAAACACACAACCAACAAAAAAAGCCCACAGTGCACATTTCACACACTACAAACCACACACACACACATTCACGCACAGACAACCCACACTCATATCCATGCACGGGCTGCACTCTGCAAAACGCACACACACGAAACCCAAAATGTAACAACACAAGTCACAAGGCACACACACCAGACAGACACGTCAGAGCTCATAATGGCTCACAACACACACGAATCCCATCTCAGAGAACACACAGCACACACAATGAGGCATGCTGAACAAGCACAACCACACGCAGACAACACATTACACATCACACACGTAACAAGCAAACACCCACACAACCACTCAAACACAACCACATGAAAATCACAATCACACATGCAGAACTCACAGCACACACAAGAGGTGCAAAATGACGTGCAACACACACACAAACCACAACAGAAAGATCACGGAATTTATGGAACACGCACTTCACACACTAGGCACATCACACCAAACACACATAAAACTTTCAGCACACAGAGCCTCACAGAACACGCAATGCAAAGCAAAGCAAACAACAGATATACAAAGCATATCAGACGCAACACACGGTATCCCGCACGACACATAAAATACACAGAACGAACAACACACACACAGTACACAAAGCAGTTAACAATACAAACAACAAACGGGCAACTGGGAACACAATATGTTTTACATCACGCAACACACGTGTGGTCACATCACACATTGAACATGACACAGAAAACTATTCACAGACCACAGAACATTCCCAACCACGGACACAACACGCTACGCAAAAGACGTCCAACATACAACACACAAAGGCACACTCCAAACACACAACACACAACACAGAACCACCCACAACCACACCAGTCACGCAGCACTCCCCAAACATACACACAACACGCACTACACACAACAACGACGCACCCAAACTGCACACATCACTTACACAAGAGTCACAACACAGAAAGAGTAGAAAACACACAGGAAACAGACAACCACATAAACACAGCCACGCTCATGAAACCAGCAGATCACAGACTTCACAGCTAAAAGCACACAATAACACAGCACGCAAACATGTAACACAACACACAATCACACAGCCAACACCACAGAACACGCACTACCATATACACGAAAGGCAGACAACGTACTTCACACATAACACAAAACTCAAAAAGCACCATACACATCACAAAAAAGACGCGCAAAACAAACATGGCACACACAACACACACATTAAAACAAGCACATCAGTACATTACCACAACACACAAAATAATCCACAAATCACAGAAAAATACATCGTACAACACACGCAAGCAACACACACAGATTACACATCACAACTCATAGCACACACAACAACCTGCATTAACGTCAGAGCACACCGACGTAACCACTACCTACCACGCATAAAGCCACACACAACACACACTAAAGGAATAACTACAACAAACACAGGTAAACACCCACAAACATAAAAGATATGGAGAACACACCCGACTCAACACGGAAACAGCACAACGTATGAAACAACGTACCCCACTAACATCACAGGACGTATAAGGGCAACCAATTCTCACAAACCACATTTAACCATGTACACACCACACACACAATGAGGCACACTACACAAGCAAAACCACACACACACAACACATCTCGCCTCACACACCACAAAACAACGAATTGCACACACAAACTTTCAAACACGCATCACAATCACACTCGCAAAACACACACAACACACACAAAACCACAACCTAAACACACAACCAAAAATAAACGCACATAGCACACATTTCACACACTAAGCACCCCACGCACCACCGCACACAGGCACCCCACACACATACATACACACGGGCACCACTACGCAATGCACACACACAAAAAAGCGCAAAAGGTAACAAAACAACAGTCACAGGGCACACACCGCACACAACAAAGCACATGTTTCTCATAAGTCACAAAAGTCACATTTGGGAGAGTATGTGCAGCACACGCAGTGAGGCACACTAAACAAGCACAAGCACACATGGACATCACACCTCACATCGCATACATAAAAACCACACACACTCAACCACTGAAACACAACCACACACAAATCACAGTCACACATACAAAACACGCAACACCACAACACACAAACGACACTCACAAACCCCTAGGCAAAACGCGCATAAGCAACAAAGAAGACGATGAGCACACATTTAACACACTACACACACAACCACGCAAAGACACAACACACATACATCCTCACACAGGAGAACTGCGCAGAACAAACACACAACACAGAAATAAGCAGCACAATAGTCACAATACACACACCACACACTTCAAGGCACATAACTGCTCACAATACACACGAAAAACATTCGCAGACTACGTACTGGGCACACCAAGAGACATACTAAACAAGCACAACCGCACACAGTCAACACATCTCACATCATGTGCGTAACTCAAACAGCCACACACACACACACACACACACACACACACACACACAACCTCTCTAACACAACACACAATTCACAATCATACACAGAAAACTGACACAACACATACAAATCCTTCCACAACTGATGAAAACTCACGCAACACACATATAATGCACTACACACAGCACACACAACCACAAGCCTACAACACAGAGCACACAGAGGCCCACACGGAGACAGCACGAACCAAAGCCCACAAACACACACACAAAAAACACATGCACACAGCACGTCTGACACAAGGCTAAAACTACGTCACACAAAATGCTCAAATTACACCGACCAAACAACATCTACCCAGTATGTAACACACAGAAAGCATATAGACGGTGCTCACCCAACCCAGAACACAGTACATAACGCAACAGACCAAGGAAAGACCACATTTCACACTAAACATTAGACTGGATGCCACACGCCAAACACACAACATACAGAACCGCCAACAGATAACTCATCATAATGGCAAAACATACAATGCTCAAAGAGCCACTCAACACACACAACACAACTCACAAAGACCAGCGTCACACGTAACACACCACCCAGTGAAAAATACACAGAGCAGTGTACTCATCAAGCTGTAAGGAACCTATAGCACACATATTACGTACAAAATACGCACAACACGGACAACACCCAACACAGAGAAAACAAGCAAGACCCACAGGCAAAAGACAGCACAGCGCCAAACACACAGGAACACAGCACACACAGCGTATCACAACAGAGAATACACACAGAATCGCAGAAAAGCACCACAAATCACTCACTACCATATAGCAACCACACGTACAGCACACTACACACACAACAAACCCAGAAAGCACTAAAGAGATCAAGTGTATAGCCTTCTATTGCAATGTTTACAGAGGTTTCCATATCACATAGGAGCAAGTGGCATGCATGCGGAGATCAGCGTAGTGTTCTCTCAGGGAGGGTCTCCTCAGTGCACGGTGGATTGTTTCCCCTGCAGACTTTGGCATAAGGCTCTTCTGCAGCAGTTTATGTCACTTTACTACAAAGGCATCTCCAGGACATTGCTATTAAAGGGACGAGGTGGCTCCTTTCGTCCTCTTTGAGCGCCCTCAGTGAACAAGGCCCTCCCGGGGGATAACAGACCTGTGGAGAAAATGGACAATCACTTAGAGGCTCCCTTCAGTGCGCTTGAATGCAGAAGTCTCTCAACACACAAGCAGCACACCACACTAAACATCAAAACCCCCACACCCCGAGAACATAACTGCACACAATACACATGAACCACGGTTCTCAGAGTAAACACAACACTCACAGTGAGGCTCACGGACCGACCATGACCCCACAGAGTACACACCTCACATATTACACTCATTACTCAAAACAGCCAACCACTCACACAACGTGTCAAACGCAACCACACACAAATCACAGTCACACATGCTGAACGCACACCACACCTACAATGCATACAAGCCCACGTGCAAAACACACAAACCACAACGAAAAGAACTCCGAATTTATGCAACACACATTTCACAAACTACACACATCACTACAAACACACACAATACATACAGCACACAGAGCCTCACAGAATGCGCAATGCCAAACGCAGAACATATACACAAAGCACAGCATTCATAACACACAATTAATCTCACACAACTTGCAAAACACACAGACCACACAACACACACACACACAAGATGCAACACACAGAGAATACACTCAACACAAGCACAAAAACACAAGTCAACAAAAACTCGTCACACAGCACACACAAACATCGCACACAGAAATTAACATCACAACTCATAACACACACCGCACCCTGCATTAACAATGCAACACACACACACAACAATGCAACCACTGCATAACACACAAAAAGCCACACACAGCACACACTCAGGGAACAACCACAACACACGCAGGTAAACACCCACAAACACATACATCGAGAGCATACAGGACCTCTCAACATGCACAAGGCACAACATAAAAAACAACATACACCACAAACATCACAGGACATAAAAGCACACAACTCACACAAACCACAGTTCCGTGAGTACACACAACACACACAATGAGGCACACTACACAACCACAATCACACACAGACAGCACGTCTCACATCACACACGTAACTCAACCAAACAAACACACATCCTCTCAAACCCAGCCAAACACAAATCACCATCACACACGGAAAGCAGTTGCACCACATACAAAACCACACGCAAAACACACAACCAACAAAAAAAGCCCACAGTGCACATTTCACACACTACAAACCACACACACACACATTCACGCACAGACAACCCACACTCATATCCATGCACGGGCTGCACTCTGCAAAACGCACACACACGAAACCCAAAATGTAACAACACAAGTCACAAGGCACACACACCAGACAGACACGTCAGAGCTCATAATGGCTCACAACACACACGAATCCCATCTCAGAGAACACACAGCACACACAATGAGGCATGCTGAACAAGCACAACCACACGCAGACAACACATTACACATCACACACGTAACAAGCAAACACCCACACAACCACTCAAACACAACCACATGAAAATCACAATCACACATGCAGAACTCACAGCACACACAAGAGGTGCAAAATGACGTGCAACACACACACAAACCACAACAGAAAGATCACGGAATTTATGGAACACGCACTTCACACACTAGGCACATCACACCAAACACACATAAAACTTTCAGCACACAGAGCCTCACAGAACACGCAATGCAAAGCAAAGCAAACAACAGATATACAAAGCATATCAGACGCAACACACGGTATCCCGCACGACACATAAAATACACAGAACGAACAACACACACACAGTACACAAAGCAGTTAACAATACAAACAACAAACGGGCAACTGGGAACACAATATGTTTTACATCACGCAACACACGTGTGGTCACATCACACATTGAACATGACACAGAAAACTATTCACAGACCACAGAACATTCCCAACCACGGACACAACACGCTACGCAAAAGACGTCCAACATACAACACACAAAGGCACACTCCAAACACACAACACACAACACAGAACCACCCACAACCACACCAGTCACGCAGCACTCCCCAAACATACACACAACACGCACTACACACAACAACGACGCACCCAAACTGCACACATCACTTACACAAGAGTCACAACACAGAAAGAGTAGAAAACACACAGGAAACAGACAACCACATAAACACAGCCACGCTCATGAAACCAGCAGATCACAGACTTCACAGCTAAAAGCACACAATAACACAGCACGCAAACATGTAACACAACACACAATCACACAGCCAACACCACAGAACACGCACTACCATATACACGAAAGGCAGACAACGTACTTCACACATAACACAAAACTCAAAAAGCACCATACACATCACAAAAAAGACGCGCAAAACAAACATGGCACACACAACACACACATTAAAACAAGCACATCAGTACATTACCACAACACACAAAATAATCCACAAATCACAGAAAAATACATCGTACAACACACGCAAGCAACACACACAGATTACACATCACAACTCATAGCACACACAACAACCTGCATTAACGTCAGAGCACACCGACGTAACCACTACCTACCACGCATAAAGCCACACACAACACACACTAAAGGAATAACTACAACAAACACAGGTAAACACCCACAAACATAAAAGATATGGAGAACACACCCGACTCAACACGGAAACAGCACAACGTATGAAACAACGTACCCCACTAACATCACAGGACGTATAAGGGCAACCAATTCTCACAAACCACATTTAACCATGTACACACCACACACACAATGAGGCACACTACACAAGCAAAACCACACACACACAACACATCTCGCCTCACACACCACAAAACAACGAATTGCACACACAAACTTTCAAACACGCATCACAATCACACTCGCAAAACACACACAACACACACAAAACCACAACCTAAACACACAACCAAAAATAAACGCACATAGCACACATTTCACACACTAAGCACCCCACGCACCACCGCACACAGGCACCCCACACACATACATACACACGGGCACCACTACGCAATGCACACACACAAAAAAGCGCAAAAGGTAACAAAACAACAGTCACAGGGCACACACCGCACACAACAAAGCACATGTTTCTCATAAGTCACAAAAGTCACATTTGGGAGAGTATGTGCAGCACACGCAGTGAGGCACACTAAACAAGCACAAGCACACATGGACATCACACCTCACATCGCATACATAAAAACCACACACACTCAACCACTGAAACACAACCACACACAAATCACAGTCACACATACAAAACACGCAACACCACAACACACAAACGACACTCACAAACCCCTAGGCAAAACGCGCATAAGCAACAAAGAAGACGATGAGCACACATTTAACACACTACACACACAACCACGCAAAGACACAACACACATACATCCTCACACAGGAGAACTGCGCAGAACAAACACACAACACAGAAATAAGCAGCACAATAGTCACAATACACACACCACACACTTCAAGGCACATAACTGCTCACAATACACACGAAAAACATTCGCAGACTACGTACTGGGCACACCAAGAGACATACTAAACAAGCACAACCGCACACAGTCAACACATCTCACATCATGTGCGTAACTCAAACAGCCACACACACACACACACACACACACACACACACACAACCTCTCTAACACAACACACAATTCACAATCATACACAGAAAACTGACACAACACATACAAATCCTTCCACAACTGATGAAAACTCACGCAACACACATATAATGCACTACACACAGCACACACAACCACAAGCCTACAACACAGAGCACACAGAGGCCCACACGGAGACAGCACGAACCAAAGCCCACAAACACACACACAAAAAACACATGCACACAGCACGTCTGACACAAGGCTAAAACTACGTCACACAAAATGCTCAAATTACACCGACCAAACAACATCTACCCAGTATGTAACACACAGAAAGCATATAGACGGTGCTCACCCAACCCAGAACACAGTACATAACGCAACAGACCAAGGAAAGACCACATTTCACACTAAACATTAGACTGGATGCCACACGCCAAACACACAACATACAGAACCGCCAACAGATAACTCATCATAATGGCAAAACATACAATGCTCAAAGAGCCACTCAACACACACAACACAACTCACAAAGACCAGCGTCACACGTAACACACCACCCAGTGAAAAATACACAGAGCAGTGTACTCATCAAGCTGTAAGGAACCTATAGCACACATATTACGTACAAAATACGCACAACACGGACAACACCCAACACAGAGAAAACAAGCAAGACCCACAGGCAAAAGACAGCACAGCGCCAAACACACAGGAACACAGCACACACAGCGTATCACAACAGAGAATACACACAGAATCGCAGAAAAGCACCACAAATCACTCACTACCATATAGCAACCACACGTACAGCACACTACACACACAACAAACCCAGAAAGCACTAAAGAGATCAAGTGTATAGCCTTCTATTGCAATGTTTACAGAGGTTTCCATATCACATAGGAGCAAGTGGCATGCATGCGGAGATCAGCGTAGTGTTCTCTCAGGGAGGGTCTCCTCAGTGCACGGTGGATTGTTTCCCCTGCAGACTTTGGCATAAGGCTCTTCTGCAGCAGTTTATGTCACTTTACTACAAAGGCATCTCCAGGACATTGCTATTAAAGGGACGAGGTGGCTCCTTTCGTCCTCTTTGAGCGCCCTCAGTGAACAAGGCCCTCCCGGGGGATAACAGACCTGTGGAGAAAATGGACAATCACTTAGAGGCTCCCTTCAGTGCGCTTGAATGCAGAAGTCTCTCAACACACAAGCAGCACACCACACTAAACATCAAAACCCCCACACCCCGAGAACATAACTGCACACAATACACATGAACCACGGTTCTCAGAGTAAACACAACACTCACAGTGAGGCTCACGGACCGACCATGACCCCACAGAGTACACACCTCACATATTACACTCATTACTCAAAACAGCCAACCACTCACACAACGTGTCAAACGCAACCACACACAAATCACAGTCACACATGCTGAACGCACACCACACCTACAATGCATACAAGCCCACGTGCAAAACACACAAACCACAACGAAAAGAACTCCGAATTTATGCAACACACATTTCACAAACTACACACATCACTACAAACACACACAATACATACAGCACACAGAGCCTCACAGAATGCGCAATGCCAAACGCAGAACATATACACAAAGCACAGCATTCATAACACACAATTAATCTCACACAACTTGCAAAACACACAGACCACACAACACACACACACACAAGATGCAACACACAGAGAATACACTCAACACAAGCACAAAAACACAAGTCAACAAAAACTCGTCACACAGCACACACAAACATCGCACACAGAAATTAACATCACAACTCATAACACACACCGCACCCTGCATTAACAATGCAACACACACACACAACAATGCAACCACTGCATAACACACAAAAAGCCACACACAGCACACACTCAGGGAACAACCACAACACACGCAGGTAAACACCCACAAACACATACATCGAGAGCATACAGGACCTCTCAACATGCACAAGGCACAACATAAAAAACAACATACACCACAAACATCACAGGACATAAAAGCACACAACTCACACAAACCACAGTTCCGTGAGTACACACAACACACACAATGAGGCACACTACACAACCACAATCACACACAGACAGCACGTCTCACATCACACACGTAACTCAACCAAACAAACACACATCCTCTCAAACCCAGCCAAACACAAATCACCATCACACACGGAAAGCAGTTGCACCACATACAAAACCACACGCAAAACACACAACCAACAAAAAAAGCCCACAGTGCACATTTCACACACTACAAACCACACACACACACATTCACGCACAGACAACCCACACTCATATCCATGCACGGGCTGCACTCTGCAAAACGCACACACACGAAACCCAAAATGTAACAACACAAGTCACAAGGCACACACACCAGACAGACACGTCAGAGCTCATAATGGCTCACAACACACACGAATCCCATCTCAGAGAACACACAGCACACACAATGAGGCATGCTGAACAAGCACAACCACACGCAGACAACACATTACACATCACACACGTAACAAGCAAACACCCACACAACCACTCAAACACAACCACATGAAAATCACAATCACACATGCAGAACTCACAGCACACACAAGAGGTGCAAAATGACGTGCAACACACACACAAACCACAACAGAAAGATCACGGAATTTATGGAACACGCACTTCACACACTAGGCACATCACACCAAACACACATAAAACTTTCAGCACACAGAGCCTCACAGAACACGCAATGCAAAGCAAAGCAAACAACAGATATACAAAGCATATCAGACGCAACACACGGTATCCCGCACGACACATAAAATACACAGAACGAACAACACACACACAGTACACAAAGCAGTTAACAATACAAACAACAAACGGGCAACTGGGAACACAATATGTTTTACATCACGCAACACACGTGTGGTCACATCACACATTGAACATGACACAGAAAACTATTCACAGACCACAGAACATTCCCAACCATGGACACAACACGCTACGCAAAAGACGTCCAACATACAACACACAAAGGCACACTCCAAACACACAACACACAACACAGAACCACCCACAACCACACCAGTCACGCAGCACTCCCCAAACATACACACAACACGCACTACACACAACAACGACGCACCCAAACTGCACACATCACTTACACAAGAGTCACAACACAGAAAGAGTAGAAAACACACAGGAAACAGACAACCACATAAACACAGCCACGCTCATGAAACCAGCAGATCACAGACTTCACAGCTAAAAGCACACAATAACACAGCACGCAAACATGTAACACAACACACAATCACACAGCCAACACCACAGAACACGCACTACCATATACACGAAAGGCAGACAACGTACTTCACACATAACACAAAACTCAAAAAGCACCATACACATCACAAAAAAGACGCGCAAAACAAACATGGCACACACAACACACACATTAAAACAAGCACATCAGTACATTACCACAACACACAAAATAATCCACAAATCACAGAAAAATACATCGTACAACACACGCAAGCAACACACACAGATTACACATCACAACTCATAGCACACACAACAACCTGCATTAACGTCAGAGCACACCGACGTAACCACTACCTACCACGCATAAAGCCACACACAACACACACTAAAGGAATAACTACAACAAACACAGGTAAACACCCACAAACATAAAAGATATGGAGAACACACCCGACTCAACACGGAAACAGCACAACGTATGAAACAACGTACCCCACTAACATCACAGGACGTATAAGGGCAACCAATTCTCACAAACCACATTTAACCATGTACACACCACACACACAATGAGGCACACTACACAAGCAAAACCACACACACACAACACATCTCGCCTCACACACCACAAAACAACGAATTGCACACACAAACTTTCAAACACGCATCACAATCACACTCGCAAAACACACACAACACACACAAAACCACAACCTAAACACACAACCAAAAATAAACGCACATAGCACACATTTCACACACTAAGCACCCCACGCACCACCGCACACAGGCACCCCACACACATACATACACACGGGCACCACTACGCAATGCACACACACAAAAAAGCGCAAAAGGTAACAAAACAACAGTCACAGGGCACACACCGCACACAACAAAGCACATGTTTCTCATAAGTCACAAAAGTCACATTTGGGAGAGTATGTGCAGCACACGCAGTGAGGCACACTAAACAAGCACAAGCACACATGGACATCACACCTCACATCGCATACATAAAAACCACACACACTCAACCACTGAAACACAACCACACACAAATCACAGTCACACATACAAAACACGCAACACCACAACACACAAACGACACTCACAAACCCCTAGGCAAAACGCGCATAAGCAACAAAGAAGACGATGAGCACACATTTAACACACTACACACACAACCACGCAAAGACACAACACACATACATCCTCACACAGGAGAACTGCGCAGAACAAACACACAACACAGAAATAAGCAGCACAATAGTCACAATACACACACCACACACTTCAAGGCACATAACTGCTCACAATACACACGAAAAACATTCGCAGACTACGTACTGGGCACACCAAGAGACATACTAAACAAGCACAACCGCACACAGTCAACACATCTCACATCATGTGCGTAACTCAAACAGCCACACACACACACACACACACACACACACACACACAACCTCTCTAACACAACACACAATTCACAATCATACACAGAAAACTGACACAACACATACAAATCCTTCCACAACTGATGAAAACTCACGCAACACACATATAATGCACTACACACAGCACACACAACCACAAGCCTACAACACAGAGCACACAGAGGCCCACACGGAGACAGCACGAACCAAAGCCCACAAACACACACACAAAAAACACATGCACACAGCACGTCTGACACAAGGCTAAAACTACGTCACACAAAATGCTCAAATTACACCGACCAAACAACATCTACCCAGTATGTAACACACAGAAAGCATATAGACGGTGCTCACCCAACCCAGAACACAGTACATAACGCAACAGACCAAGGAAAGACCACATTTCACACTAAACATTAGACTGGATGCCACACGCCAAACACACAACATACAGAACCGCCAACAGATAACTCATCATAATGGCAAAACATACAATGCTCAAAGAGCCACTCAACACACACAACACAACTCACAAAGACCAGCGTCACACGTAACACACCACCCAGTGAAAAATACACAGAGCAGTGTACTCATCAAGCTGTAAGGAACCTATAGCACACATATTACGTACAAAATACGCACAACACGGACAACACCCAACACAGAGAAAACAAGCAAGACCCACAGGCAAAAGACAGCACAGCGCCAAACACACAGGAACACAGCACACACAGCGTATCACAACAGAGAATACACACAGAATCGCAGAAAAGCACCACAAATCACTCACTACCATATAGCAACCACACGTACAGCACACTACACACACAACAAACCCAGAAAGCACTAAAGAGATCAAGTGTATAGCCTTCTATTGCAATGTTTACAGAGGTTTCCATATCACATAGGAGCAAGTGGCATGCATGCGGAGATCAGCGTAGTGTTCTCTCAGGGAGGGTCTCCTCAGTGCACGGTGGATTGTTTCCCCTGCAGACTTTGGCATAAGGCTCTTCTGCAGCAGTTTATGTCACTTTACTACAAAGGCATCTCCAGGACATTGCTATTAAAGGGACGAGGTGGCTCCTTTCGTCCTCTTTGAGCGCCCTCAGTGAACAAGGCCCTCCCGGGGGATAACAGACCTGTGGAGAAAATGGACAATCACTTAGAGGCTCCCTTCAGTGCGCTTGAATGCAGAAGTCTCTCAACACACAAGCAGCACACCACACTAAACATCAAAACCCCCACACCCCGAGAACATAACTGCACACAATACACATGAACCACGGTTCTCAGAGTAAACACAACACTCACAGTGAGGCTCACGGACCGACCATGACCCCACAGAGTACACACCTCACATATTACACTCATTACTCAAAACAGCCAACCACTCACACAACGTGTCAAACGCAACCACACACAAATCACAGTCACACATGCTGAACGCACACCACACCTACAATGCATACAAGCCCACGTGCAAAACACACAAACCACAACGAAAAGAACTCCGAATTTATGCAACACACATTTCACAAACTACACACATCACTACAAACACACACAATACATACAGCACACAGAGCCTCACAGAATGCGCAATGCCAAACGCAGAACATATACACAAAGCACAGCATTCATAACACACAATTAATCTCACACAACTTGCAAAACACACAGACCACACAACACACACACACACAAGATGCAACACACAGAGAATACACTCAACACAAGCACAAAAACACAAGTCAACAAAAACTCGTCACACAGCACACACAAACATCGCACACAGAAATTAACATCACAACTCATAACACACACCGCACCCTGCATTAACAATGCAACACACACACACAACAATGCAACCACTGCATAACACACAAAAAGCCACACACAGCACACACTCAGGGAACAACCACAACACACGCAGGTAAACACCCACAAACACATACATCGAGAGCATACAGGACCTCTCAACATGCACAAGGCACAACATAAAAAACAACATACACCACAAACATCACAGGACATAAAAGCACACAACTCACACAAACCACAGTTCCGTGAGTACACACAACACACACAATGAGGCACACTACACAACCACAATCACACACAGACAGCACGTCTCACATCACACACGTAACTCAACCAAACAAACACACATCCTCTCAAACCCAGCCAAACACAAATCACCATCACACACGGAAAGCAGTTGCACCACATACAAAACCACACGCAAAACACACAACCAACAAAAAAAGCCCACAGTGCACATTTCACACACTACAAACCACACACACACACATTCACGCACAGACAACCCACACTCATATCCATGCACGGGCTGCACTCTGCAAAACGCACACACACGAAACCCAAAATGTAACAACACAAGTCACAAGGCACACACACCAGACAGACACGTCAGAGCTCATAATGGCTCACAACACACACGAATCCCATCTCAGAGAACACACAGCACACACAATGAGGCATGCTGAACAAGCACAACCACACGCAGACAACACATTACACATCACACACGTAACAAGCAAACACCCACACAACCACTCAAACACAACCACATGAAAATCACAATCACACATGCAGAACTCACAGCACACACAAGAGGTGCAAAATGACGTGCAACACACACACAAACCACAACAGAAAGATCACGGAATTTATGGAACACGCACTTCACACACTAGGCACATCACACCAAACACACATAAAACTTTCAGCACACAGAGCCTCACAGAACACGCAATGCAAAGCAAAGCAAACAACAGATATACAAAGCATATCAGACGCAACACACGGTATCCCGCACGACACATAAAATACACAGAACGAACAACACACACACAGTACACAAAGCAGTTAACAATACAAACAACAAACGGGCAACTGGGAACACAATATGTTTTACATCACGCAACACACGTGTGGTCACATCACACATTGAACATGACACAGAAAACTATTCACAGACCACAGAACATTCCCAACCACGGACACAACACGCTACGCAAAAGACGTCCAACATACAACACACAAAGGCACACTCCAAACACACAACACACAACACAGAACCACCCACAACCACACCAGTCACGCAGCACTCCCCAAACATACACACAACACGCACTACACACAACAACGACGCACCCAAACTGCACACATCACTTACACAAGAGTCACAACACAGAAAGAGTAGAAAACACACAGGAAACAGACAACCACATAAACACAGCCACGCTCATGAAACCAGCAGATCACAGACTTCACAGCTAAAAGCACACAATAACACAGCACGCAAACATGTAACACAACACACAATCACACAGCCAACACCACAGAACACGCACTACCATATACACGAAAGGCAGACAACGTACTTCACACATAACACAAAACTCAAAAAGCACCATACACATCACAAAAAAGACGCGCAAAACAAACATGGCACACACAACACACACATTAAAACAAGCACATCAGTACATTACCACAACACACAAAATAATCCACAAATCACAGAAAAATACATCGTACAACACACGCAAGCAACACACACAGATTACACATCACAACTCATAGCACACACAACAACCTGCATTAACGTCAGAGCACACCGACGTAACCACTACCTACCACGCATAAAGCCACACACAACACACACTAAAGGAATAACTACAACAAACACAGGTAAACACCCACAAACATAAAAGATATGGAGAACACACCCGACTCAACACGGAAACAGCACAACGTATGAAACAACGTACCCCACTAACATCACAGGACGTATAAGGGCAACCAATTCTCACAAACCACATTTAACCATGTACACACCACACACACAATGAGGCACACTACACAAGCAAAACCACACACACACAACACATCTCGCCTCACACACCACAAAACAACGAATTGCACACACAAACTTTCAAACACGCATCACAATCACACTCGCAAAACACACACAACACACACAAAACCACAACCTAAACACACAACCAAAAATAAACGCACATAGCACACATTTCACACACTAAGCACCCCACGCACCACCGCACACAGGCACCCCACACACATACATACACACGGGCACCACTACGCAATGCACACACACAAAAAAGCGCAAAAGGTAACAAAACAACAGTCACAGGGCACACACCGCACACAACAAAGCACATGTTTCTCATAAGTCACAAAAGTCACATTTGGGAGAGTATGTGCAGCACACGCAGTGAGGCACACTAAACAAGCACAAGCACACATGGACATCACACCTCACATCGCATACATAAAAACCACACACACTCAACCACTGAAACACAACCACACACAAATCACAGTCACACATACAAAACACGCAACACCACAACACACAAACGACACTCACAAACCCCTAGGCAAAACGCGCATAAGCAACAAAGAAGACGATGAGCACACATTTAACACACTACACACACAACCACGCAAAGACACAACACACATACATCCTCACACAGGAGAACTGCGCAGAACAAACACACAACACAGAAATAAGCAGCACAATAGTCACAATACACACACCACACACTTCAAGGCACATAACTGCTCACAATACACACGAAAAACATTCGCAGACTACGTACTGGGCACACCAAGAGACATACTAAACAAGCACAACCGCACACAGTCAACACATCTCACATCATGTGCGTAACTCAAACAGCCACACACACACACACACACACACACACACACACACACACACACAACCTCTCTAACACAACACACAATTCACAATCATACACAGAAAACTGACACAACACATACAAATCCTTCCACAACTGATGAAAACTCACGCAACACACATATAATGCACTACACACAGCACACACAACCACAAGCCTACAACACAGAGCACACAGAGGCCCACACGGAGACAGCACGAACCAAAGCCCACAAACACACACACAAAAAACACATGCACACAGCACGTCTGACACAAGGCTAAAACTACGTCACACAAAATGCTCAAATTACACCGACCAAACAACATCTACCCAGTATGTAACACACAGAAAGCATATAGACGGTGCTCACCCAACCCAGAACACAGTACATAACGCAACAGACCAAGGAAAGACCACATTTCACACTAAACATTAGACTGGATGCCACACGCCAAACACACAACATACAGAACCGCCAACAGATAACTCATCATAATGGCAAAACATACAATGCTCAAAGAGCCACTCAACACACACAACACAACTCACAAAGACCAGCGTCACACGTAACACACCACCCAGTGAAAAATACACAGAGCAGTGTACTCATCAAGCTGTAAGGAACCTATAGCACACATATTACGTACAAAATACGCACAACACGGACAACACCCAACACAGAGAAAACAAGCAAGACCCACAGGCAAAAGACAGCACAGCGCCAAACACACAGGAACACAGCACACACAGCGTATCACAACAGAGAATACACACAGAATCGCAGAAAAGCACCACAAATCACTCACTACCATATAGCAACCACACGTACAGCACACTACACACACAACAAACCCAGAAAGCACTAAAGAGATCAAGTGTATAGCCTTCTATTGCAATGTTTACAGAGGTTTCCATATCACATAGGAGCAAGTGGCATGCATGCGGAGATCAGCGTAGTGTTCTCTCAGGGAGGGTCTCCTCAGTGCACGGTGGATTGTTTCCCCTGCAGACTTTGGCATAAGGCTCTTCTGCAGCAGTTTATGTCACTTTACTACAAAGGCATCTCCAGGACATTGCTATTAAAGGGACGAGGTGGCTCCTTTCGTCCTCTTTGAGCGCCCTCAGTGAACAAGGCCCTCCCGGGGGATAACAGACCTGTGGAGAAAATGGACAATCACTTAGAGGCTCCCTTCAGTGCGCTTGAATGCAGAAGTCTCTCAACACACAAGCAGCACACCACACTAAACATCAAAACCCCCACACCCCGAGAACATAACTGCACACAATACACATGAACCACGGTTCTCAGAGTAAACACAACACTCACAGTGAGGCTCACGGACCGACCATGACCCCACAGAGTACACACCTCACATATTACACTCATTACTCAAAACAGCCAACCACTCACACAACGTGTCAAACGCAACCACACACAAATCACAGTCACACATGCTGAACGCACACCACACCTACAATGCATACAAGCCCACGTGCAAAACACACAAACCACAACGAAAAGAACTCCGAATTTATGCAACACACATTTCACAAACTACACACATCACTACAAACACACACAATACATACAGCACACAGAGCCTCACAGAATGCGCAATGCCAAACGCAGAACATATACACAAAGCACAGCATTCATAACACACAATTAATCTCACACAACTTGCAAAACACACAGACCACACAACACACACACACACAAGATGCAACACACAGAGAATACACTCAACACAAGCACAAAAACACAAGTCAACAAAAACTCGTCACACAGCACACACAAACATCGCACACAGAAATTAACATCACAACTCATAACACACACCGCACCCTGCATTAACAATGCAACACACACACACAACAATGCAACCACTGCATAACACACAAAAAGCCACACACAGCACACACTCAGGGAACAACCACAACACACGCAGGTAAACACCCACAAACACATACATCGAGAGCATACAGGACCTCTCAACATGCACAAGGCACAACATAAAAAACAACATACACCACAAACATCACAGGACATAAAAGCACACAACTCACACAAACCACAGTTCCGTGAGTACACACAACACACACAATGAGGCACACTACACAACCACAATCACACACAGACAGCACGTCTCACATCACACACGTAACTCAACCAAACAAACACACATCCTCTCAAACCCAGCCAAACACAAATCACCATCACACACGGAAAGCAGTTGCACCACATACAAAACCACACGCAAAACACACAACCAACAAAAAAAGCCCACAGTGCACATTTCACACACTACAAACCACACACACACACATTCACGCACAGACAACCCACACTCATATCCATGCACGGGCTGCACTCTGCAAAACGCACACACACGAAACCCAAAATGTAACAACACAAGTCACAAGGCACACACACCAGACAGACACGTCAGAGCTCATAATGGCTCACAACACACACGAATCCCATCTCAGAGAACACACAGCACACACAATGAGGCATGCTGAACAAGCACAACCACACGCAGACAACACATTACACATCACACACGTAACAAGCAAACACCCACACAACCACTCAAACACAACCACATGAAAATCACAATCACACATGCAGAACTCACAGCACACACAAGAGGTGCAAAATGACGTGCAACACACACACAAACCACAACAGAAAGATCACGGAATTTATGGAACACGCACTTCACACACTAGGCACATCACACCAAACACACATAAAACTTTCAGCACACAGAGCCTCACAGAACACGCAATGCAAAGCAAAGCAAACAACAGATATACAAAGCATATCAGACGCAACACACGGTATCCCGCACGACACATAAAATACACAGAACGAACAACACACACACAGTACACAAAGCAGTTAACAATACAAACAACAAACGGGCAACTGGGAACACAATATGTTTTACATCACGCAACACACGTGTGGTCACATCACACATTGAACATGACACAGAAAACTATTCACAGACCACAGAACATTCCCAACCACGGACACAACACGCTACGCAAAAGACGTCCAACATACAACACACAAAGGCACACTCCAAGCACACAACACACAACACAGAACCACCCACAACCACACCAGTCACGCAGCACTCCCCAAACATACACACAACACGCACTACACACAACAACGACGCACCCAAACTGCACACATCACTTACACAAGAGTCACAACACAGAAAGAGTAGAAAACACACAGGAAACAGACAACCACATAAACACAGCCACGCTCATGAAACCAGCAGATCACAGACTTCACAGCTAAAAGCACACAATAACACAGCACGCAAACATGTAACACAACACACAATCACACAGCCAACACCACAGAACACGCACTACCATATACACGAAAGGCAGACAACGTACTTCACACATAACACAAAACTCAAAAAGCACCATACACATCACAAAAAAGACGCGCAAAACAAACATGGCACACACAACACACACATTAAAACAAGCACATCAGTACATTACCACAACACACAAAATAATCCACAAATCACAGAAAAATACATCGTACAACACACGCAAGCAACACACACAGATTACACATCACAACTCATAGCACACACAACAACCTGCATTAACGTCAGAGCACACCGACGTAACCACTACCTACCACGCATAAAGCCACACACAACACACACTAAAGGAATAACTACAACAAACACAGGTAAACACCCACAAACATAAAAGATATGGAGAACACACCCGACTCAACACGGAAACAGCACAACGTATGAAACAACGTACCCCACTAACATCACAGGACGTATAAGGGCAACCAATTCTCACAAACCACATTTAACCATGTACACACCACACACACAATGAGGCACACTACACAAGCAAAACCACACACACACAACACATCTCGCCTCACACACCACAAAACAACGAATTGCACACACAAACTTTCAAACACGCATCACAATCACACTCGCAAAACACACACAACACACACAAAACCACAACCTAAACACACAACCAAAAATAAACGCACATAGCACACATTTCACACACTAAGCACCCCACGCACCACCGCACACAGGCACCCCACACACATACATACACACGGGCACCACTACGCAATGCACACACACAAAAAAGCGCAAAAGGTAACAAAACAACAGTCACAGGGCACACACCGCACACAACAAAGCACATGTTTCTCATAAGTCACAAAAGTCACATTTGGGAGAGTATGTGCAGCACACGCAGTGAGGCACACTAAACAAGCACAAGCACACATGGACATCACACCTCACATCGCATACATAAAAACCACACACACTCAACCACTGAAACACAACCACACACAAATCACAGTCACACATACAAAACACGCAACACCACAACACACAAACGACACTCACAAACCCCTAGGCAAAACGCGCATAAGCAACAAAGAAGACGATGAGCACACATTTAACACACTACACACACAACCACGCACAGACACAACACACATACATCCTCACACAGGAGAACTGCGCAGAACAAACACACAACACAGAAATAAGCAGCACAATAGTCACAATACACACACCACACACTTCAAGGCACATAACTGCTCACAATACACACGAAAAACATTCGCAGACTACGTACTGGGCACACCAAGAGACATACTAAATAAGCACAACCGCACACAGTCAACACATCTCACATCATGTGCGTAACTCAAACAGCCACACACACACACACACACACACACACACACACACACAACCTCTCTAACACAACACACAATTCACAATCATACACAGAAAACTGACACAACACATACAAATCCTTCCACAACTGATGAAAACTCACGCAACACACATATAATGCACTACACACAGCACACACAACCACAAGCCTACAACACAGAGCACACAGAGGCCCACACGGAGACAGCACGAACCAAAGCCCACAAACACACACACAAAAAACACATGCACACAGCACGTCTGACACAAGGCTAAAACTACGTCACACAAAATGCTCAAATTACACCGACCAAACAACATCTACCCAGTATGTAACACACAGAAAGCATATAGACGGTGCTCACCCAACCCAGAACACAGTACATAACGCAACAGACCAAGGAAAGACCACATTTCACACTAAACATTAGACTGGATGCCACACGCCAAACACACAACATACAGAACCGCCAACAGATAACTCATCATAATGGCAAAACATACAATGCTCAAAGAGCCACTCAACACACACAACACAACTCACAAAGACCAGCGTCACACGTAACACACCACCCAGTGAAAAATACACAGAGCAGTGTACTCATCAAGCTGTAAGGAACCTATAGCACACATATTACGTACAAAATACGCACAACACGGACAACACCCAACACAGAGAAAACAAGCAAGACCCACAGGCAAAAGACAGCACAGCGCCAAACACACAGGAACACAGCACACACAGCGTATCACAACAGAGAATACACACAGAATCGCAGAAAAGCACCACAAATCACTCACTACCATATAGCAACCACACGTACAGCACACTACACACACAACAAACCCAGAAAGCACTAAAGAGATCAAGTGTATAGCCTTCTATTGCAATGTTTACAGAGGTTTCCATATCACATAGGAGCAAGTGGCATGCATGCGGAGATCAGCGTAGTGTTCTCTCAGGGAGGGTCTCCTCAGTGCACGGTGGATTGTTTCCCCTGCAGACTTTGGCATAAGGCTCTTCTGCAGCAGTTTATGTCACTTTACTACAGAGGCATCTCCAGGACATTGCTATTAAAGGGACGAGGTGGCTCCTTTCGTCCTCTTTGAGCGCCCTCAGTGAACAAGGCCCTCCCGGGGGATAACAGACCTGTGGAGAAAATGGACAATCACTTAGAGGCTCCCTTCAGTGCGCTTGAATGCAGAAGTCTCTCAACACACAAGCAGCACACCACACTAAACATCAAAACCCCCACACCCCGAGAACATAACTGCACACAATACACATGAACCACGGTTCTCAGAGTAAACACAACACTCACAGTGAGGCTCACGGACCGACCATGACCCCACAGAGTACACACCTCACATATTACACTCATTACTCAAAACAGCCAACCACTCACACAACGTGTCAAACGCAACCACACACAAATCACAGTCACACATGCTGAACGCACACCACACCTACAATGCATACAAGCCCACGTGCAAAACACACAAACCACAACGAAAAGAACTCCGAATTTATGCAACACACATTTCACAAACTACACACATCACTACAAACACACACAATACATACAGCACACAGAGCCTCACAGAATGCGCAATGCCAAACGCAGAACATATACACAAAGCACAGCATTCATAACACACAATTAATCTCACACAACTTGCAAAACACACAGACCACACAACACACACACACACAAGATGCAACACACAGAGAATACACTCAACACAAGCACAAAAACACAAGTCAACAAAAACTCGTCACACAGCACACACAAACATCGCACACAGAAATTAACATCACAACTCATAACACACACCGCACCCTGCATTAACAATGCAACACACACACACAACAATGCAACCACTGCATAACACACAAAAAGCCACACACAGCACACACTCAGGGAACAACCACAACACACGCAGGTAAACACCCACAAACACATACATCGAGAGCATACAGGACCTCTCAACATGCACAAGGCACAACATAAAAAACAACATACACCACAAACATCACAGGACATAAAAGCACACAACTCACACAAACCACAGTTCCGTGAGTACACACAACACACACAATGAGGCACACTACACAACCACAATCACACACAGACAGCACGTCTCACATCACACACGTAACTCAACCAAACAAACACACATCCTCTCAAACCCAGCCAAACACAAATCACCATCACACACGGAAAGCAGTTGCACCACATACAAAACCACACGCAAAACACACAACCAACAAAAAAAGCCCACAGTGCACATTTCACACACTACAAACCACACACACACACATTCACGCACAGACAACCCACACTCATATCCATGCACGGGCTGCACTCTGCAAAACGCACACACACGAAACCCAAAATGTAACAACACAAGTCACAAGGCACACACACCAGACAGACACGTCAGAGCTCATAATGGCTCACAACACACACGAATCCCATCTCAGAGAACACACAGCACACACAATGAGGCATGCTGAACAAGCACAACCACACGCAGACAACACATTACACATCACACACGTAACAAGCAAACACCCACACAACCACTCAAACACAACCACATGAAAATCACAATCACACATGCAGAACTCACAGCACACACAAAATGACGTGCAACACACACACAAACCACAACAGAAAGATCACGGAATTTATGGAACACGCACTTCACACACTAGGCACATCACACCAAACACACATAAAACTTTCAGCACACAGAGCCTCACAGAACACGCAATGCAAAGCAAAGCAAACAACAGATATACAAAGCATATCAGACGCAACACACGGTATCCCGCACGACACATAAAATACACAGAACGAACAACACACACACAGTACACAAAGCAGTTAACAATACAAACAACAAACGGGCAACTGGGAACACAATATGTTTTACATCACGCAACACACGTGTGGTCACATCACACATTGAACATGACACAGAAAACTATTCACAGACCGCAGAACATTCCCAACCACGGACACAACACGCTACGCAAAAGACGTCCAACATACAACACACAAAGGCACACTCCAAGCACACAACACACAACACAGAACCACCCACAACCACACCAGTCACGCAGCACTCCCCAAACATACACACAACACGCACTACACACAACAACGACGCACCCAAACTGCACACATCACTTACACAAGAGTCACAACACAGAAAGAGTAGAAAACACACAGGAAACAGACAACCACATAAACACAGCCACGCTCATGAAACCAGCAGATCACAGACTTCACAGCTAAAAGCACACAATAACACAGCACGCAAACATGTAACACAACACACAATCACACAGCCAACACCACAGAACACGCACTACCATATACACGAAAGGCAGACAACGTACTTCACACATAACACAAAACTCAAAAAGCACCATACACATCACAAAAAAGACGCGCAAAACAAACATGGCACACACAACACACACATTAAAACAAGCACATCAGTACATTACCACAACACACAAAATAATCCACAAATCACAGAAAAATACATCGTACAACACACGCAAGCAACACACACAGATTACACATCACAACTCATAGCACACACAACAACCTGCATTAACGTCAGAGCACACCGACGTAACCACTACCTACCACGCATAAAGCCACACACAACACACACTAAAGGAATAACTACAACAAACACAGGTAAACACCCACAAACATAAAAGATATGGAGAACACACCCGACTCAACACGGAAACAGCACAACGTATGAAACAACGTACCCCACTAACATCACAGGACGTATAAGGGCAACCAATTCTCACAAACCACATTTAACCATGTACACACCACACACACAATGAGGCACACTACACAAGCAAAACCACACACACACAACACATCTCGCCTCACACACCACAAAACAACGAATTGCACACACAAACTTTCAAACACGCATCACAATCACACTCGCAAAACACACACAACACACACAAAACCACAACCTAAACACACAACCAAAAATAAACGCACATAGCACACATTTCACACACTAAGCACCCCACGCACCACCGCACACAGGCACCCCACACACATACATACACACGGGCACCACTACGCAATGCACACACACAAAAAAGCGCAAAAGGTAACAAAACAACAGTCACAGGGCACACACCGCACACAACAAAGCACATGTTTCTCATAAGTCACAAAAGTCACATTTGGGAGAGTATGTGCAGCACACGCAGTGAGGCACACTAAACAAGCACAAGCACACATGGACATCACACCTCACATCGCATACATAAAAACCACACACACTCAACCACTGAAACACAACCACACACAAATCACAGTCACACATACAAAACACGCAACACCACAACACACAAACGACACTCACAAACCCCTAGGCAAAACGCGCATAAGCAACAAAGAAGACGATGAGCACACATTTAACACACTACACACACAACCACGCACAGACACAACACACATACATCCTCACACAGGAGAACTGCGCAGAACAAACACACAACACAGAAATAAGCAGCACAATAGTCACAATACACACACCACACACTTCAAGGCACATAACTGCTCACAATACACACGAAAAACATTCGCAGACTACGTACTGGGCACACCAAGAGACATACTAAATAAGCACAACCGCACACAGTCAACACATCTCACATCATGTGCGTAACTCAAACAGCCACACACACACACACACACACACACACACACACACAACCTCTCTAACACAACACACAATTCACAATCATACACAGAAAACTGACACAACACATACAAATCCTTCCACAACTGATGAAAACTCACGCAACACACATATAATGCACTACACACAGCACACACAACCACAAGCCTACAACACAGAGCACACAGAGGCCCACACGGAGACAGCACGAACCAAAGCCCACAAACACACACACAAAAAACACATGCACACAGCACGTCTGACACAAGGCTAAAACTACGTCACACAAAATGCTCAAATTACACCGACCAAACAACATCTACCCAGTATGTAACACACAGAAAGCATATAGACGGTGCTCACCCAACCCAGAACACAGTACATAACGCAACAGACCAAGGAAAGACCACATTTCACACTAAACATTAGACTGGATGCCACACGCCAAACACACAACATACAGAACCGCCAACAGATAACTCATCATAATGGCAAAACATACAATGCTCAAAGAGCCACTCAACACACACAACACAACTCACAAAGACCAGCGTCACACGTAACACACCACCCAGTGAAAAATACACAGAGCAGTGTACTCATCAAGCTGTAAGGAACCTATAGCACACATATTACGTACAAAATACGCACAACACGGACAACACCCAACACAGAGAAAACAAGCAAGACCCACAGGCAAAAGACAGCACAGCGCCAAACACACAGGAACACAGCACACACAGCGTATCACAACAGAGAATACACACAGAATCGCAGAAAAGCACCACAAATCACTCACTACCATATAGCAACCACACGTACAGCACACTACACACACAACAAACCCAGAAAGCACTAAAGAGATCAAGTGTATAGCCTTCTATTGCAATGTTTACAGAGGTTTCCATATCACATAGGAGCAAGTGGCATGCATGCGGAGATCAGCGTAGTGTTCTCTCAGGGAGGGTCTCCTCAGTGCACGGTGGATTGTTTCCCCTGCAGACTTTGGCATAAGGCTCTTCTGCAGCAGTTTATGTCACTTTACTACAAAGGCATCTCCAGGACATTGCTACTAAAGGGACGAGGTGGCTCCTTTCGTCCTCTTTGAGCGCCCTCAGTGAACAAGGCCCTCCCGGGGGATAACAGACCTGTGGAGAAAATGGACAATCACTTAGAGGCTCCCTTCAGTGCGCTTGAATGCAGAAGTCTCTCAACACACAAGCAGCACACCACACTAAACATCAAAACCCCCACACCCCGAGAACATAACTGCACACAATACACATGAACCACGGTTCTCAGAGTAAACACAACACTCACAGTGAGGCTCACGGACCGACCATGACCCCACAGAGTACACACCTCACATATTACACTCATTACTCAAAACAGCCAACCACTCACACAACGTGTCAAACGCAACCACACACAAATCACAGTCACACATGCTGAACGCACACCACACCTACAATGCATACAAGCCCACGTGCAAAACACACAAACCACAACGAAAAGAACTCCGAATTTATGCAACACACATTTCACAAACTACACACATCACTACAAACACACACAATACATACAGCACACAGAGCCTCACAGAATGCGCAATGCCAAACGCAGAACATATACACAAAGCACAGCATTCATAACACACAATTAATCTCACACAACTTGCAAAACACACAGACCACACAACACACACACACACAAGATGCAACACACAGAGAATACACTCAACACAAGCACAAAAACACAAGTCAACAAAAACTCGTCACACAGCACACACAAACATCGCACACAGAAATTAACATCACAACTCATAACACACACCGCACCCTGCATTAACAATGCAACACACACACACAACAATGCAACCACTGCATAACACACAAAAAGCCACACACAGCACACACTCAGGGAACAACCACAACACACGCAGGTAAACACCCACAAACACATACATCGAGAGCATACAGGACCTCTCAACATGCACAAGGCACAACATAAAAAACAACATACACCACAAACATCACAGGACATAAAAGCACACAACTCACACAAACCACAGTTCCGTGAGTACACACAACACACACAATGAGGCACACTACACAACCACAATCACACACAGACAGCACGTCTCACATCACACACGTAACTCAACCAAACAAACACACATCCTCTCAAACCCAGCCAAACACAAATCACCATCACACACGGAAAGCAGTTGCACCACATACAAAACCACACGCAAAACACACAACCAACAAAAAAAGCCCACAGTGCACATTTCACACACTACAAACCACACACACACACATTCACGCACAGACAACCCACACTCATATCCATGCACGGGCTGCACTCTGCAAAACGCACACACACGAAACCCAAAATGTAACAACACAAGTCACAAGGCACACACACCAGACAGACACGTCAGAGCTCATAATGGCTCACAACACACACGAATCCCATCTCAGAGAACACACAGCACACACAATGAGGCATGCTGAACAAGCACAACCACACGCAGACAACACATTACACATCACACACGTAACAAGCAAACACCCACACAACCACTCAAACACAACCACATGAAAATCACAATCACACATGCAGAACTCACAGCACACACAAAATGACGTGCAACACACACACAAACCACAACAGAAAGATCACGGAATTTATGGAACACGCACTTCACACACTAGGCACATCACACCAAACACACATAAAACTTTCAGCACACAGAGCCTCACAGAACACGCAATGCAAAGCAAAGCAAACAACAGATATACAAAGCATATCAGACGCAACACACGGTATCCCGCACGACACATAAAATACACAGAACGAACAACACACACACAGTACACAAAGCAGTTAACAATACAAACAACAAACGGGCAACTGGGAACACAATATGTTTTACATCACGCAACACACGTGTGGTCACATCACACATTGAACATGACACAGAAAACTATTCACAGACCGCAGAACATTCCCAACCACGGACACAACACGCTACGCAAAAGACGTCCAACATACAACACACAAAGGCACACTCCAAGCACACAACACACAACACAGAACCACCCACAACCACACCAGTCACGCAGCACTCCCCAAACATACACACAACACGCACTACACACAACAACGACGCACCCAAACTGCACACATCACTTACACAAGAGTCACAACACAGAAAGAGTAGAAAACACACAGGAAACAGACAACCACATAAACACAGCCACGCTCATGAAACCAGCAGATCACAGACTTCACAGCTAAAAGCACACAATAACACAGCACGCAAACATGTAACACAACACACAATCACACAGCCAACACCACAGAACACGCACTACCATATACACAAAAGGCAGACAACGTACTTCACACATAACACAAAACTCAAAAAGCACCATACACATCACAAAAAAGACGTGCAAAACAAACATGGCACACACAACACACACATTAAAACAAGCACATCAGTACATTACCACAACACACAAAATAATCCACAAATCACAGAAAAATACATCGTACAACACACGCAAGCAACACACACAGATTACACATCACAACTCATAGCACACACAACAACCTGCATTAACGTCAGAGCACACCGACGTAACCACTACCTACCACGCATAAAGCCACACACAACACACACTAAAGGAATAACTACAACAAACACAGGTAAACACCCACAAACATAAAAGATATGGAGAACACACCCGACTCAACACGGAAACAGCACAACGTATGAAACAACGTACCCCACTAACATCACAGGACGTATAAGGGCAACCAATTCTCACAAACCACATTTAACCATGTACACACCACACACACAATGAGGCACACTACACAAGCAAAACCACACACACACAACACATCTCGCCTCACACACCACAAAACAACGAATTGCACACACAAACTTTCAAACACGCATCACAATCACACTCGCAAAACACACACAACACACACAAAACCACAACCTAAACACACAACCAAAAATAAACGCACATAGCACACATTTCACACACTAAGCACCCCACGCACCACCGCACACAGGCACCCCACACACATACATACACACGGGCACCACTACGCAATGCACACACACAAAAAAGCGCAAAAGGTAACAAAACAACAGTCACAGGGCACACACCGCACACAACAAAGCACATGTTTCTCATAAGTCACAAAAGTCACATTTGGGAGAGTATGTGCAGCACACGCAGTGAGGCACACTAAACAAGCACAAGCACACATGGACATCACACCTCACATCGCATACATAAAAACCACACACACTCAACCACTGAAACACAACCACACACAAATCACAGTCACACATACAAAACACGCAACACCACAACACACAAACGACACTCACAAACCCCTAGGCAAAACGCGCATAAGCAACAAAGAAGACGATGAGCACACATTTAACACACTACACACACAACCACGCAAAGACACAACACACATACATCCTCACACAGGAGAACTGCGCAGAACAAACACACAACACAGAAATAAGCAGCACAATAGTCACAATACACACACCACACACTTCAAGGCACATAACTGCTCACAATACACACGAAAAACATTCGCAGACTACGTACTGGGCACACCAAGAGACATACTAAACAAGCACAACCGCACACAGTCAACACATCTCACATCATGTGCGTAACTCAAACAGCCACACACACACACACACACACACACACACACACACACAACCTCTCTAACACAACACACAATTCACAATCATACACAGAAAACTGACACAACACATACAAATCCTTCCACAACTGATGAAAACTCACGCAACACACATATAATGCACTACACACAGCACACACAACCACAAGCCTACAACACAGAGCACACAGAGGCCCACACGGAGACAGCACGAACCAAAGCCCACAAACACACACACAAAAAACACATGCACACAGCACGTCTGACACAAGGCTAAAACTACGTCACACAAAATGCTCAAATTACACCGACCAAACAACATCTACCCAGTATGTAACACACAGAAAGCATATAGACGGTGCTCACCCAACCCAGAACACAGTACATAACGCAACAGACCAAGGAAAGACCACATTTCACACTAAACATTAGACTGGATGCCACACGCCAAACACACAACATACAGAACCGCCAACAGATAACTCATCATAATGGCAAAACATACAATGCTCAAAGAGCCACTCAACACACACAACACAACTCACAAAGACCAGCGTCACACGTAACACACCACCCAGTGAAAAATACACAGAGCAGTGTACTCATCAAGCTGTAAGGAACCTATAGCACACATATTACGTACAAAATACGCACAACACGGACAACACCCAACACAGAGAAAACAAGCAAGACCCACAGGCAAAAGACAGCACAGCGCCAAACACACAGGAACACAGCACACACAGCGTATCACAACAGAGAATACACACAGAATCGCAGAAAAGCACCACAAATCACTCACTACCATATAGCAACCACACGTACAGCACACTACACACACA
Organism: Manis pentadactyla; assembly: GCF_030020395.1. Classification (NCBI taxonomy): domain Eukaryota; kingdom Metazoa; phylum Chordata; class Mammalia; order Pholidota; family Manidae; genus Manis; species Manis pentadactyla. The sequence goes on from NW_026644868.1 coordinate 64,719, forward strand.
ACAAACCCAGAAAGCACTAAAGAGATCAAGTGTATAGCCTTCTATTGCAATGTTTACAGAGGTTTCCATATCACATAGGAGCAAGTGGCATGCATGCGGAGATCAGCGTAGTGTTCTCTCAGGGAGGGTCTCCTCAGTGCACGGTGGATTGTTTCCCCTGCAGACTTTGGCATAAGGCTCTTCTGCAGCAGTTTATGTCACTTTACTACAAAGGCATCTCCAGGACATTGCTATTAAAGGGACGAGGTGGCTCCTTTCGTCCTCTTTGAGCGCCCTCAGTGAACAAGGCCCTCCCGGGGGATAACAGACCTGTGGAGAAAATGGACAATCACTTAGAGGCTCCCTTCAGTGCGCTTGAATGCAGAAGTCTCTCAACACACAAGCAGCACACCACACTAAACATCAAAACCCCCACACCCCGAGAACATAACTGCACACAATACACATGAACCACGGTTCTCAGAGTAAACACAACACTCACAGTGAGGCTCACGGACCGACCATGACCCCACAGAGTACACACCTCACATATTACACTCATTACTCAAAACAGCCAACCACTCACACAACGTGTCAAACGCAACCACACACAAATCACAGTCACACATGCTGAACGCACACCACACCTACAATGCATACAAGCCCACGTGCAAAACACACAAACCACAACGAAAAGAACTCCGAATTTATGCAACACACATTTCACAAACTACACACATCACTACAAACACACACAATACATACAGCACACAGAGCCTCACAGAATGCGCAATGCCAAACGCAGAACATATACACAAAGCACAGCATTCATAACACACAATTAATCTCACACAACTTGCAAAACACACAGACCACACAACACACACACACACAAGATGCAACACACAGAGAATACACTCAACACAAGCACAAAAACACAAGTCAACAAAAACTCGTCACACAGCACACACAAACATCGCACACAGAAATTAACATCACAACTCATAACACACACCGCACCCTGCATTAACAATGCAACACACACACACAACAATGCAACCACTGCATAACACACAAAAAGCCACACACAGCACACACTCAGGGAACAACCACAACACACGCAGGTAAACACCCACAAACACATACATCGAGAGCATACAGGACCTCTCAACATGCACAAGGCACAACATAAAAAACAACATACACCACAAACATCACAGGACATAAAAGCACACAACTCACACAAACCACAGTTCCGTGAGTACACACAACACACACAATGAGGCACACTACACAACCACAATCACACACAGACAGCACGTCTCACATCACACACGTAACTCAACCAAACAAACACACATCCTCTCAAACCCAGCCAAACACAAATCACCATCACACACGGAAAGCAGTTGCACCACATACAAAACCACACGCAAAACACACAACCAACAAAAAAAGCCCACAGTGCACATTTCACACACTACAAACCACACACACACACATTCACGCACAGACAACCCACACTCATATCCATGCACGGGCTGCACTCTGCAAAACGCACACACACGAAACCCAAAATGTAACAACACAAGTCACAAGGCACACACACCAGACAGACACGTCAGAGCTCATAATGGCTCACAACACACACGAATCCCATCTCAGAGAACACACAGCACACACAATGAGGCATGCTGAACAAGCACAACCACACGCAGACAACACATTACACATCACACACGTAACAAGCAAACACCCACACAACCACTCAAACACAACCACATGAAAATCACAATCACACATGCAGAACTCACAGCACACACAAGAGGTGCAAAATGACGTGCAACACACACACAAACCACAACAGAAAGATCACGGAATTTATGGAACACGCACTTCACACACTAGGCACATCACACCAAACACACATAAAACTTTCAGCACACAGAGCCTCACAGAACACGCAATGCAAAGCAAAGCAAACAACAGATATACAAAGCATATCAGACGCAACACACGGTATCCCGCACGACACATAAAATACACAGAACGAACAACACACACACAGTACACAAAGCAGTTAACAATACAAACAACAAACGGGCAACTGGGAACACAATATGTTTTACATCACGCAACACACGTGTGGTCACATCACACATTGAACATGACACAGAAAACTATTCACAGACCACAGAACATTCCCAACCACGGACACAACACGCTACGCAAAAGACGTCCAACATACAACACACAAAGGCACACTCCAAACACACAACACACAACACAGAACCACCCACAACCACACCAGTCACGCAGCACTCCCCAAACATACACACAACACGCACTACACACAACAACGACGCACCCAAACTGCACACATCACTTACACAAGAGTCACAACACAGAAAGAGTAGAAAACACACAGGAAACAGACAACCACATAAACACAGCCACGCTCATGAAACCAGCAGATCACAGACTTCACAGCTAAAAGCACACAATAACACAGCACGCAAACATGTAACACAACACACAATCACACAGCCAACACCACAGAACACGCACTACCATATACACGAAAGGCAGACAACGTACTTCACACATAACACAAAACTCAAAAAGCACCATACACATCACAAAAAAGACGCGCAAAACAAACATGGCACACACAACACACACATTAAAACAAGCACATCAGTACATTACCACAACACACAAAATAATCCACAAATCACAGAAAAATACATCGTACAACACACGCAAGCAACACACACAGATTACACATCACAACTCATAGCACACACAACAACCTGCATTAACGTCAGAGCACACCGACGTAACCACTACCTACCACGCATAAAGCCACACACAACACACACTAAAGGAATAACTACAACAAACACAGGTAAACACCCACAAACATAAAAGATATGGAGAACACACCCGACTCAACACGGAAACAGCACAACGTATGAAACAACGTACCCCACTAACATCACAGGACGTATAAGGGCAACCAATTCTCACAAACCACATTTAACCATGTACACACCACACACACAATGAGGCACACTACACAAGCAAAACCACACACACACAACACATCTCGCCTCACACACCACAAAACAACGAATTGCACACACAAACTTTCAAACACGCATCACAATCACACTCGCAAAACACACACAACACACACAAAACCACAACCTAAACACACAACCAAAAATAAACGCACATAGCACACATTTCACACACTAAGCACCCCACGCACCACCGCACACAGGCACCCCACACACATACATACACACGGGCACCACTACGCAATGCACACACACAAAAAAGCGCAAAAGGTAACAAAACAACAGTCACAGGGCACACACCGCACACAACAAAGCACATGTTTCTCATAAGTCACAAAAGTCACATTTGGGAGAGTATGTGCAGCACACGCAGTGAGGCACACTAAACAAGCACAAGCACACATGGACATCACACCTCACATCGCATACATAAAAACCACACACACTCAACCACTGAAACACAACCACACACAAATCACAGTCACACATACAAAACACGCAACACCACAACACACAAACGACACTCACAAACCCCTAGGCAAAACGCGCATAAGCAACAAAGAAGACGATGAGCACACATTTAACACACTACACACACAACCACGCAAAGACACAACACACATACATCCTCACACAGGAGAACTGCGCAGAACAAACACACAACACAGAAATAAGCAGCACAATAGTCACAATACACACACCACACACTTCAAGGCACATAACTGCTCACAATACACACGAAAAACATTCGCAGACTACGTACTGGGCACACCAAGAGACATACTAAACAAGCACAACCGCACACAGTCAACACATCTCACATCATGTGCGTAACTCAAACAGCCACACACACACACACACACACACACACACACACACAACCTCTCTAACACAACACACAATTCACAATCATACACAGAAAACTGACACAACACATACAAATCCTTCCACAACTGATGAAAACTCACGCAACACACATATAATGCACTACACACAGCACACACAACCACAAGCCTACAACACAGAGCACACAGAGGCCCACACGGAGACAGCACGAACCAAAGCCCACAAACACACACACAAAAAACACATGCACACAGCACGTCTGACACAAGGCTAAAACTACGTCACACAAAATGCTCAAATTACACCGACCAAACAACATCTACCCAGTATGTAACACACAGAAAGCATATAGACGGTGCTCACCCAACCCAGAACACAGTACATAACGCAACAGACCAAGGAAAGACCACATTTCACACTAAACATTAGACTGGATGCCACACGCCAAACACACAACATACAGAACCGCCAACAGATAACTCATCATAATGGCAAAACATACAATGCTCAAAGAGCCACTCAACACACACAACACAACTCACAAAGACCAGCGTCACACGTAACACACCACCCAGTGAAAAATACACAGAGCAGTGTACTCATCAAGCTGTAAGGAACCTATAGCACACATATTACGTACAAAATACGCACAACACGGACAACACCCAACACAGAGAAAACAAGCAAGACCCACAGGCAAAAGACAGCACAGCGCCAAACACACAGGAACACAGCACACACAGCGTATCACAACAGAGAATACACACAGAATCGCAGAAAAGCACCACAAATCACTCACTACCATATAGCAACCACACGTACAGCACACTACACACACAACAAACCCAGAAAGCACTAAAGAGATCAAGTGTATAGCCTTCTATTGCAATGTTTACAGAGGTTTCCATATCACATAGGAGCAAGTGGCATGCATGCGGAGATCAGCGTAGTGTTCTCTCAGGGAGGGTCTCCTCAGTGCACGGTGGATTGTTTCCCCTGCAGACTTTGGCATAAGGCTCTTCTGCAGCAGTTTATGTCACTTTACTACAAAGGCATCTCCAGGACATTGCTATTAAAGGGACGAGGTGGCTCCTTTCGTCCTCTTTGAGCGCCCTCAGTGAACAAGGCCCTCCCGGGGGATAACAGACCTGTGGAGAAAATGGACAATCACTTAGAGGCTCCCTTCAGTGCGCTTGAATGCAGAAGTCTCTCAACACACAAGCAGCACACCACACTAAACATCAAAACCCCCACACCCCGAGAACATAACTGCACACAATACACATGAACCACGGTTCTCAGAGTAAACACAACACTCACAGTGAGGCTCACGGACCGACCATGACCCCACAGAGTACACACCTCACATATTACACTCATTACTCAAAACAGCCAACCACTCACACAACGTGTCAAACGCAACCACACACAAATCACAGTCACACATGCTGAACGCACACCACACCTACAATGCATACAAGCCCACGTGCAAAACACACAAACCACAACGAAAAGAACTCCGAATTTATGCAACACACATTTCACAAACTACACACATCACTACAAACACACACAATACATACAGCACACAGAGCCTCACAGAATGCGCAATGCCAAACGCAGAACATATACACAAAGCACAGCATTCATAACACACAATTAATCTCACACAACTTGCAAAACACACAGACCACACAACACACACACACACAAGATGCAACACACAGAGAATACACTCAACACAAGCACAAAAACACAAGTCAACAAAAACTCGTCACACAGCACACACAAACATCGCACACAGAAATTAACATCACAACTCATAACACACACCGCACCCTGCATTAACAATGCAACACACACACACAACAATGCAACCACTGCATAACACACAAAAAGCCACACACAGCACACACTCAGGGAACAACCACAACACACGCAGGTAAACACCCACAAACACATACATCGAGAGCATACAGGACCTCTCAACATGCACAAGGCACAACATAAAAAACAACATACACCACAAACATCACAGGACATAAAAGCACACAACTCACACAAACCACAGTTCCGTGAGTACACACAACACACACAATGAGGCACACTACACAACCACAATCACACACAGACAGCACGTCTCACATCACACACGTAACTCAACCAAACAAACACACATCCTCTCAAACCCAGCCAAACACAAATCACCATCACACACGGAAAGCAGTTGCACCACATACAAAACCACACGCAAAACACACAACCAACAAAAAAAGCCCACAGTGCACATTTCACACACTACAAACCACACACACACACATTCACGCACAGACAACCCACACTCATATCCATGCACGGGCTGCACTCTGCAAAACGCACACACACGAAACCCAAAATGTAACAACACAAGTCACAAGGCACACACACCAGACAGACACGTCAGAGCTCATAATGGCTCACAACACACACGAATCCCATCTCAGAGAACACACAGCACACACAATGAGGCATGCTGAACAAGCACAACCACACGCAGACAACACATTACACATCACACACGTAACAAGCAAA
>NW_026644869.1:0-71048 GCF_030020395.1 Manis pentadactyla
GTTTTAGAAGTTTTATTTTGCTAGGACGCTACTCCTATGGCTGGAGATGCTACTTGGGACTCTAAAGAAGGTCACGGAGCAGTGTATTCGTTTTGAGTTTCTTCCGGAGAGATACCAGCTCTCGATGATTACCTACGCACTAAGCAGGCTTAGTCCTAGAATACACTAGCTTCATGCTAGTGTATGTGTTTCCATAAACCACTATTTTACTCTCTCTCTCACTATAGTATTTATAAAAATGAAAGTGTTATTGCTAACGATTTACACTACTTACTGTAGAAAGGAGGATTTTAATTTTTATCAAAGGCTTGAACTGACACCATGTCTCTCTCCATACTCATCATTTTTCTCTTTATCGATTTCTTTTAAATCTTAGGAAAGATTATTTGCAGGAACCAACTACTCTCTATGCCTGCGAAATTAAGAGAGAACGAAAAAACTCGTTTTGATGTATTATTTCTGAATGACAAAGAGGCAAAGGAATCAAATGTTGTAAATTGCGTGACTTTTTTTATGGAAAAGTTGGTTGAGTAAAATATTCTTTGTTTTCCTCGCCCACAGTTCTTTTGACTGCTCAGCGAATTGAACTGTTAATACAAGCTTCAGATTTCCCTAACAATCCATTTCTCGTTCTTTGAAATCCTGCAGTCAGAATAGATCTCGCAATACAGGAAACGCCTATTGAAATTCTTCTTTCATTAATGCAGAAGCAAAAATGTGAACAATGACATTTGTGAGGGGAATTTTGACACCAAAATAATCTGTTCCTTTTCTGACAAAGGTAGGTCTTCCACGCTGAATAAAACATAACTGTTTTAAAATTATACCTGGATCCAAAAAAGGGTAAATGTCTGAAAACTTGAAGTTTAATCAAAAGCGCCGCGTGCTGGGGAGCATAAAACGGATTTTCCGGATTCCTTCTTAGTGTTTTAGGGTGTAAAAACGCAGTCAGTACAGCTGCTGTTCCTACTAACTACATTTGATATCTCAGCAAAACTTCTCCCCTCAGAATTCCTATTTAAGATGAGAATTTCTGAGAAGATTTAGTATAGATCATTTTTTGCCCTGTAGACCCTGGGTATATGCATTGGCTTTTTCCATAAGACTTCCATAACGTCATTTCGACTATGCGTTCATGCCTGAAGATTGTGATCGGTATCAAGTATAAAAATGCCTTTTTAATCGCACTGAAGGGCATGTAGTGGCTAAGACCACAGGTTTCAGAGATTGAGAGTGGTGCGTTCACATCACACACTTCTGTCCCTTAATGCCAGGGCACTTCAGGAAATGATTTCACCTCACCATGGCGAGTGATTTCCTCAATGGTAATAAAGGGACAGTATAACCGACATTCCTTGTTAAATGATTATGAAGTGAAAAGTAGGCAATACATTCAAAGTGTGTCGGAAAAAGCACGGCGCTTGGAATTTCGTTCGTAACAGTCATCCATGACGGGAGCAAGAGCAGTGCTTGTATCCATGGCACCCATTGTGTGAGGTTGTCAAATGCCATGATTCCGAGCCCGGCGCCAAAGATTAAAGGGGAGTGGGGACTGCTGCGTCTCGCTGCACAAGTGCCCAGAGAGCTTCAGGCTGCATGCCACTCTAAGATTCTTTTAAGGAAAAAGAGGTATTTAAACATTTTTCCGAACATTCACCAAAAAGGCGTTTTCTCCAAAAAAGAAGTATAAAGTAAATTAAAAATTGTTTTAGAAGTTTTATTTTGCTAGGACGCTACTCCTATGGCTGGAGATGCTACTTGGGACTCTAAAGAAGGTCACGGAGCAGTGTATTCGTTTTGAGTTTCTTCCGGAGAGATACCAGCTCTCGATGATTACCTACGCACTAAGCAGGCTTAGTCCTAGAATACACTAGCTTCATGCTAGTGTATGTGTTTCCATAAACCACTATTTTACTCTCTCTCTCACTATAGTATTTATAAAAATGAAAGTGTTATTGCTAACGATTTACACTACTTACTGTAGAAAGGAGGATTTTAATTTTTATCAAAGGCTTGAACTGACACCATGTCTCTCTCCATACTCATCATTTTTCTCTTTATCGATTTCTTTTAAATCTTAGGAAAGATTATTTGCAGGAACCAACTACTCTCTATGCCTGCGAAATTAAGAGAGAACGAAAAAACTCGTTTTGATGTATTATTTCTGAATGACAAAGAGGCAAAGGAATCAAATGTTGTAAATTGCGTGACTTTTTTTATGGAAAAGTTGGTTGAGTAAAATATTCTTTGTTTTCCTCGCCCACAGTTCTTTTGACTGCTCAGCGAATTGAACTGTTAATACAAGCTTCAGATTTCCCTAACAATCCATTTCTCGTTCTTTGAAATCCTGCAGTCAGAATAGATCTCGCAATACAGGAAACGCCTATTGAAATTCTTCTTTCATTAATGCAGAAGCAAAAATGTGAACAATGACATTTGTGAGGGGAATTTTGACACCAAAATAATCTGTTCCTTTTCTGACAAAGGTAGGTCTTCCACGCTGAATAAAACATAACTGTTTTAAAATTATACCTGGATCCAAAAAAGGGTAAATGTCTGAAAACTTGAAGTTTAATCAAAAGCGCCGCGTGCTGGGGAGCATAAAACGGATTTTCCGGATTCCTTCTTAGTGTTTTAGGGTGTAAAAACGCAGTCAGTACAGCTGCTGTTCCTACTAACTACATTTGATATCTCAGCAAAACTTCTCCCCTCAGAATTCCTATTTAAGATGAGAATTTCTGAGAAGATTTAGTATAGATCATTTTTTGCCCTGTAGACCCTGGGTATATGCATTGGCTTTTTCCATAAGACTTCCATAACGTCATTTCGACTATGCGTTCATGCCTGAAGATTGTGATCGGTATCAAGTATAAAAATGCCTTTTTAATCGCACTGAAGGGCATGTAGTGGCTAAGACCACAGGTTTCAGAGATTGAGAGTGGTGCGTTCACATCACACACTTCTGTCCCTTAATGCCAGGGCACTTCAGGAAATGATTTCACCTCACCATGGCGAGTGATTTCCTCAATGGTAATAAAGGGACAGTATAACCGACATTCCTTGTTAAATGATTATGAAGTGAAAAGTAGGCAATACATTCAAAGTGTGTCGGAAAAAGCACGGCGCTTGGAATTTCGTTCGTAACAGTCATCCATGACGGGAGCAAGAGCAGTGCTTGTATCCATGGCACCCATTGTGTGAGGTTGTCAAATGCCATGATTCCGAGCCCGGCGCCAAAGATTAAAGGGGAGTGGGGACTGCTGCGTCTCGCTGCACAAGTGCCCAGAGAGCTTCAGGCTGCATGCCACTCTAAGATTCTTTTAAGGAAAAAGAGGTATTTAAACATTTTTCCGAACATTCACCAAAAAGGCGTTTTCTCCAAAAAAGAAGTATAAAGTAAATTAAAAATTGTTTTAGAAGTTTTATTTTGCTAGGACGCTACTCCTATGGCTGGAGATGCTACTTGGGACTCTAAAGAAGGTCACGGAGCAGTGTATTCGTTTTGAGTTTCTTCCGGAGAGATACCAGCTCTCGATGATTACCTACGCACTAAGCAGGCTTAGTCCTAGAATACACTAGCTTCATGCTAGTGTATGTGTTTCCATAAACCACTATTTTACTCTCTCTCTCACTATAGTATTTATAAAAATGAAAGTGTTATTGCTAACGATTTACACTACTTACTGTAGAAAGGAGGATTTTAATTTTTATCAAAGGCTTGAACTGACACCATGTCTCTCTCCATACTCATCATTTTTCTCTTTATCGATTTCTTTTAAATCTTAGGAAAGATTATTTGCAGGAACCAACTACTCTCTATGCCTGCGAAATTAAGAGAGAACGAAAAAACTCGTTTTGATGTATTATTTCTGAATGACAAAGAGGCAAAGGAATCAAATGTTGTAAATTGCGTGACTTTTTTTATGGAAAAGTTGGTTGAGTAAAATATTCTTTGTTTTCCTCGCCCACAGTTCTTTTGACTGCTCAGCGAATTGAACTGTTAATACAAGCTTCAGATTTCCCTAACAATCCATTTCTCGTTCTTTGAAATCCTGCAGTCAGAATAGATCTCGCAATACAGGAAACGCCTATTGAAATTCTTCTTTCATTAATGCAGAAGCAAAAATGTGAACAATGACATTTGTGAGGGGAATTTTGACACCAAAATAATCTGTTCCTTTTCTGACAAAGGTAGGTCTTCCACGCTGAATAAAACATAACTGTTTTAAAATTATACCTGGATCCAAAAAAGGGTAAATGTCTGAAAACTTGAAGTTTAATCAAAAGCGCCGCGTGCTGGGGAGCATAAAACGGATTTTCCGGATTCCTTCTTAGTGTTTTAGGGTGTAAAAACGCAGTCAGTACAGCTGCTGTTCCTACTAACTACATTTGATATCTCAGCAAAACTTCTCCCCTCAGAATTCCTATTTAAGATGAGAATTTCTGAGAAGATTTAGTATAGATCATTTTTTGCCCTGTAGACCCTGGGTATATGCATTGGCTTTTTCCATAAGACTTCCATAACGTCATTTCGACTATGCGTTCATGCCTGAAGATTGTGATCGGTATCAAGTATAAAAATGCCTTTTTAATCGCACTGAAGGGCATGTAGTGGCTAAGACCACAGGTTTCAGAGATTGAGAGTGGTGCGTTCACATCACACACTTCTGTCCCTTAATGCCAGGGCACTTCAGGAAATGATTTCACCTCACCATGGCGAGTGATTTCCTCAATGGTAATAAAGGGACAGTATAACCGACATTCCTTGTTAAATGACTATGAAGTGAAAAGTAGGCAATACATTCAAAGTGTGTCGGAAAAAGCACGGCGCTTGGAATTTCGTTCGTAACAGTCATCCATGACGGGAGCAAGAGCAGTGCTTGTATCCATGGCACCCATTGTGTGAGGTTGTCAAATGCCATGATTCCGAGCCCGGCGCCAAAGATTAAAGGGGAGTGGGGACTGCTGCGTCTCGCTGCACAAGTGCCCAGAGAGCTTCAGGCTGCATGCCACTCTAAGATTCTTTTAAGGAAAAAGAGGTATTTAAACATTTTTCCGAACATTCACCAAAAAGGCGTTTTCTCCAAAAAAGAAGTATAAAGTAAATTAAAAATTGTTTTAGAAGTTTTATTTTGCTAGGACGCTACTCCTATGGCTGGAGATGCTACTTGGGACTCTAAAGAAGGTCACGGAGCAGTGTATTCGTTTTGAGTTTCTTCCGGAGAGATACCAGCTCTCGATGATTACCTACGCACTAAGCAGGCTTAGTCCTAGAATACACTAGCTTCATGCTAGTGTATGTGTTTCCATAAACCACTATTTTACTCTCTCTCTCACTATAGTATTTATAAAAATGAAAGTGTTATTGCTAACGATTTACACTACTTACTGTAGAAAGGAGGATTTTAATTTTTATCAAAGGCTTGAACTGACACCATGTCTCTCTCCATACTCATCATTTTTCTCTTTATCGATTTCTTTTAAATCTTAGGAAAGATTATTTGCAGGAACCAACTACTCTCTATGCCTGCGAAATTAAGAGAGAACGAAAAAACTCGTTTTGATGTATTATTTCTGAATGACAAAGAGGCAAAGGAATCAAATGTTGTAAATTGCGTGACTTTTTTTATGGAAAAGTTGGTTGAGTAAAATATTCTTTGTTTTCCTCGCCCACAGTTCTTTTGACTGCTCAGCGAATTGAACTGTTAATACAAGCTTCAGATTTCCCTAACAATCCATTTCTCGTTCTTTGAAATCCTGCAGTCAGAATAGATCTCGCAATACAGGAAACGCCTATTGAAATTCTTCTTTCATTAATGCAGAAGCAAAAATGTGAACAATGACATTTGTGAGGGGAATTTTGACACCAAAATAATCTGTTCCTTTTCTGACAAAGGTAGGTCTTCCACGCTGAATAAAACATAACTGTTTTAAAATTATACCTGGATCCAAAAAAGGGTAAATGTCTGAAAACTTGAAGTTTAATCAAAAGCGCCGCGTGCTGGGGAGCATAAAACGGATTTTCCGGATTCCTTCTTAGTGTTTTAGGGTGTAAAAACGCAGTCAGTACAGCTGCTGTTCCTACTAACTACATTTGATATCTCAGCAAAACTTCTCCCCTCAGAATTCCTATTTAAGATGAGAATTTCTGAGAAGATTTAGTATAGATCATTTTTTGCCCTGTAGACCCTGGGTATATGCATTGGCTTTTTCCATAAGACTTCCATAACGTCATTTCGACTATGCGTTCATGCCTGAAGATTGTGATCGGTATCAAGTATAAAAATGCCTTTTTAATCGCACTGAAGGGCATGTAGTGGCTAAGACCACAGGTTTCAGAGATTGAGAGTGGTGCGTTCACATCACACACTTCTGTCCCTTAATGCCAGGGCACTTCAGGAAATGATTTCACCTCACCATGGCGAGTGATTTCCTCAATGGTAATAAAGGGACAGTATAACCGACATTCCTTGTTAAATGACTATGAAGTGAAAAGTAGGCAATACATTCAAAGTGTGTCGGAAAAAGCACGGCGCTTGGAATTTCGTTCGTAACAGTCATCCATGACGGGAGCAAGAGCAGTGCTTGTATCCATGGCACCCATTGTGTGAGGTTGTCAAATGCCATGATTCCGAGCCCGGCGCCAAAGATTAAAGGGGAGTGGGGACTGCTGCGTCTCGCTGCACAAGTGCCCAGAGAGCTTCAGGCTGCATGCCACTCTAAGATTCTTTTAAGGAAAAAGAGGTATTTAAACATTTTTCCGAACATTCACCAAAAAGGCGTTTTCTCCAAAAAAGAAGTATAAAGTAAATTAAAAATTGTTTTAGAAGTTTTATTTTGCTAGGACGCTACTCCTATGGCTGGAGATGCTACTTGGGACTCTAAAGAAGGTCACGGAGCAGTGTATTCGTTTTGAGTTTCTTCCGGAGAGATACCAGCTCTCGATGATTACCTACGCACTAAGCAGGCTTAGTCCTAGAATACACTAGCTTCATGCTAGTGTATGTGTTTCCATAAACCACTATTTTACTCTCTCTCTCACTATAGTATTTATAAAAATGAAAGTGTTATTGCTAACGATTTACACTACTTACTGTAGAAAGGAGGATTTTAATTTTTATCAAAGGCTTGAACTGACACCATGTCTCTCTCCATACTCATCATTTTTCTCTTTATCGATTTCTTTTAAATCTTAGGAAAGATTATTTGCAGGAACCAACTACTCTCTATGCCTGCGAAATTAAGAGAGAACGAAAAAACTCGTTTTGATGTATTATTTCTGAATGACAAAGAGGCAAAGGAATCAAATGTTGTAAATTGCGTGACTTTTTTTATGGAAAAGTTGGTTGAGTAAAATATTCTTTGTTTTCCTCGCCCACAGTTCTTTTGACTGCTCAGCGAATTGAACTGTTAATACAAGCTTCAGATTTCCCTAACAATCCATTTCTCGTTCTTTGAAATCCTGCAGTCAGAATAGATCTCGCAATACAGGAAACGCCTATTGAAATTCTTCTTTCATTAATGCAGAAGCAAAAATGTGAACAATGACATTTGTGAGGGGAATTTTGACACCAAAATAATCTGTTCCTTTTCTGACAAAGGTAGGTCTTCCACGCTGAATAAAACATAACTGTTTTAAAATTATACCTGGATCCAAAAAAGGGTAAATGTCTGAAAACTTGAAGTTTAATCAAAAGCGCCGCGTGCTGGGGAGCATAAAACGGATTTTCCGGATTCCTTCTTAGTGTTTTAGGGTGTAAAAACGCAGTCAGTACAGCTGCTGTTCCTACTAACTACATTTGATATCTCAGCAAAACTTCTCCCCTCAGAATTCCTATTTAAGATGAGAATTTCTGAGAAGATTTAGTATAGATCATTTTTTGCCCTGTAGACCCTGGGTATATGCATTGGCTTTTTCCATAAGACTTCCATAACGTCATTTCGACTATGCGTTCATGCCTGAAGATTGTGATCGGTATCAAGTATAAAAATGCCTTTTTAATCGCACTGAAGGGCATGTAGTGGCTAAGACCACAGGTTTCAGAGATTGAGAGTGGTGCGTTCACATCACACACTTCTGTCCCTTAATGCCAGGGCACTTCAGGAAATGATTTCACCTCACCATGGCGAGTGATTTCCTCAATGGTAATAAAGGGACAGTATAACCGACATTCCTTGTTAAATGACTATGAAGTGAAAAGTAGGCAATACATTCAAAGTGTGTCGGAAAAAGCACGGCGCTTGGAATTTCGTTCGTAACAGTCATCCATGACGGGAGCAAGAGCAGTGCTTGTATCCATGGCACCCATTGTGTGAGGTTGTCAAATGCCATGATTCCGAGCCCGGCGCCAAAGATTAAAGGGGAGTGGGGACTGCTGCGTCTCGCTGCACAAGTGCCCAGAGAGCTTCAGGCTGCATGCCACTCTAAGATTCTTTTAAGGAAAAAGAGGTATTTAAACATTTTTCCGAACATTCACCAAAAAGGCGTTTTCTCCAAAAAAGAAGTATAAAGTAAATTAAAAATTGTTTTAGAAGTTTTATTTTGCTAGGACGCTACTCCTATGGCTGGAGATGCTACTTGGGACTCTAAAGAAGGTCACGGAGCAGTGTATTCGTTTTGAGTTTCTTCCGGAGAGATACCAGCTCTCGATGATTACCTACGCACTAAGCAGGCTTAGTCCTAGAATACACTAGCTTCATGCTAGTGTATGTGTTTCCATAAACCACTATTTTACTCTCTCTCTCACTATAGTATTTATAAAAATGAAAGTGTTATTGCTAACGATTTACACTACTTACTGTAGAAAGGAGGATTTTAATTTTTATCAAAGGCTTGAACTGACACCATGTCTCTCTCCATACTCATCATTTTTCTCTTTATCGATTTCTTTTAAATCTTAGGAAAGATTATTTGCAGGAACCAACTACTCTCTATGCCTGCGAAATTAAGAGAGAACGAAAAAACTCGTTTTGATGTATTATTTCTGAATGACAAAGAGGCAAAGGAATCAAATGTTGTAAATTGCGTGACTTTTTTTATGGAAAAGTTGGTTGAGTAAAATATTCTTTGTTTTCCTCGCCCACAGTTCTTTTGACTGCTCAGCGAATTGAACTGTTAATACAAGCTTCAGATTTCCCTAACAATCCATTTCTCGTTCTTTGAAATCCTGCAGTCAGAATAGATCTCGCAATACAGGAAACGCCTATTGAAATTCTTCTTTCATTAATGCAGAAGCAAAAATGTGAACAATGACATTTGTGAGGGGAATTTTGACACCAAAATAATCTGTTCCTTTTCTGACAAAGGTAGGTCTTCCACGCTGAATAAAACATAACTGTTTTAAAATTATACCTGGATCCAAAAAAGGGTAAATGTCTGAAAACTTGAAGTTTAATCAAAAGCGCCGCGTGCTGGGGAGCATAAAACGGATTTTCCGGATTCCTTCTTAGTGTTTTAGGGTGTAAAAACGCAGTCAGTACAGCTGCTGTTCCTACTAACTACATTTGATATCTCAGCAAAACTTCTCCCCTCAGAATTCCTATTTAAGATGAGAATTTCTGAGAAGATTTAGTATAGATCATTTTTTGCCCTGTAGACCCTGGGTATATGCATTGGCTTTTTCCATAAGACTTCCATAACGTCATTTCGACTATGCGTTCATGCCTGAAGATTGTGATCGGTATCAAGTATAAAAATGCCTTTTTAATCGCACTGAAGGGCATGTAGTGGCTAAGACCACAGGTTTCAGAGATTGAGAGTGGTGCGTTCACATCACACACTTCTGTCCCTTAATGCCAGGGCACTTCAGGAAATGATTTCACCTCACCATGGCGAGTGATTTCCTCAATGGTAATAAAGGGACAGTATAACCGACATTCCTTGTTAAATGACTATGAAGTGAAAAGTAGGCAATACATTCAAAGTGTGTCGGAAAAAGCACGGCGCTTGGAATTTCGTTCGTAACAGTCATCCATGACGGGAGCAAGAGCAGTGCTTGTATCCATGGCACCCATTGTGTGAGGTTGTCAAATGCCATGATTCCGAGCCCGGCGCCAAAGATTAAAGGGGAGTGGGGACTGCTGCGTCTCGCTGCACAAGTGCCCAGAGAGCTTCAGGCTGCATGCCACTCTAAGATTCTTTTAAGGAAAAAGAGGTATTTAAACATTTTTCCGAACATTCACCAAAAAGGCGTTTTCTCCAAAAAAGAAGTATAAAGTAAATTAAAAATTGTTTTAGAAGTTTTATTTTGCTAGGACGCTACTCCTATGGCTGGAGATGCTACTTGGGACTCTAAAGAAGGTCACGGAGCAGTGTATTCGTTTTGAGTTTCTTCCGGAGAGATACCAGCTCTCGATGATTACCTACGCACTAAGCAGGCTTAGTCCTAGAATACACTAGCTTCATGCTAGTGTATGTGTTTCCATAAACCACTATTTTACTCTCTCTCTCACTATAGTATTTATAAAAATGAAAGTGTTATTGCTAACGATTTACACTACTTACTGTAGAAAGGAGGATTTTAATTTTTATCAAAGGCTTGAACTGACACCATGTCTCTCTCCATACTCATCATTTTTCTCTTTATCGATTTCTTTTAAATCTTAGGAAAGATTATTTGCAGGAACCAACTACTCTCTATGCCTGCGAAATTAAGAGAGAACGAAAAAACTCGTTTTGATGTATTATTTCTGAATGACAAAGAGGCAAAGGAATCAAATGTTGTAAATTGCGTGACTTTTTTTATGGAAAAGTTGGTTGAGTAAAATATTCTTTGTTTTCCTCGCCCACAGTTCTTTTGACTGCTCAGCGAATTGAACTGTTAATACAAGCTTCAGATTTCCCTAACAATCCATTTCTCGTTCTTTGAAATCCTGCAGTCAGAATAGATCTCGCAATACAGGAAACGCCTATTGAAATTCTTCTTTCATTAATGCAGAAGCAAAAATGTGAACAATGACATTTGTGAGGGGAATTTTGACACCAAAATAATCTGTTCCTTTTCTGACAAAGGTAGGTCTTCCACGCTGAATAAAACATAACTGTTTTAAAATTATACCTGGATCCAAAAAAGGGTAAATGTCTGAAAACTTGAAGTTTAATCAAAAGCGCCGCGTGCTGGGGAGCATAAAACGGATTTTCCGGATTCCTTCTTAGTGTTTTAGGGTGTAAAAACGCAGTCAGTACAGCTGCTGTTCCTACTAACTACATTTGATATCTCAGCAAAACTTCTCCCCTCAGAATTCCTATTTAAGATGAGAATTTCTGAGAAGATTTAGTATAGATCATTTTTTGCCCTGTAGACCCTGGGTATATGCATTGGCTTTTTCCATAAGACTTCCATAACGTCATTTCGACTATGCGTTCATGCCTGAAGATTGTGATCGGTATCAAGTATAAAAATGCCTTTTTAATCGCACTGAAGGGCATGTAGTGGCTAAGACCACAGGTTTCAGAGATTGAGAGTGGTGCGTTCACATCACACACTTCTGTCCCTTAATGCCAGGGCACTTCAGGAAATGATTTCACCTCACCATGGCGAGTGATTTCCTCAATGGTAATAAAGGGACAGTATAACCGACATTCCTTGTTAAATGACTATGAAGTGAAAAGTAGGCAATACATTCAAAGTGTGTCGGAAAAAGCACGGCGCTTGGAATTTCGTTCGTAACAGTCATCCATGACGGGAGCAAGAGCAGTGCTTGTATCCATGGCACCCATTGTGTGAGGTTGTCAAATGCCATGATTCCGAGCCCGGCGCCAAAGATTAAAGGGGAGTGGGGACTGCTGCGTCTCGCTGCACAAGTGCCCAGAGAGCTTCAGGCTGCATGCCACTCTAAGATTCTTTTAAGGAAAAAGAGGTATTTAAACATTTTTCCGAACATTCACCAAAAAGGCGTTTTCTCCAAAAAAGAAGTATAAAGTAAATTAAAAATTGTTTTAGAAGTTTTATTTTGCTAGGACGCTACTCCTATGGCTGGAGATGCTACTTGGGACTCTAAAGAAGGTCACGGAGCAGTGTATTCGTTTTGAGTTTCTTCCGGAGAGATACCAGCTCTCGATGATTACCTACGCACTAAGCAGGCTTAGTCCTAGAATACACTAGCTTCATGCTAGTGTATGTGTTTCCATAAACCACTATTTTACTCTCTCTCTCACTATAGTATTTATAAAAATGAAAGTGTTATTGCTAACGATTTACACTACTTACTGTAGAAAGGAGGATTTTAATTTTTATCAAAGGCTTGAACTGACACCATGTCTCTCTCCATACTCATCATTTTTCTCTTTATCGATTTCTTTTAAATCTTAGGAAAGATTATTTGCAGGAACCAACTACTCTCTATGCCTGCGAAATTAAGAGAGAACGAAAAAACTCGTTTTGATGTATTATTTCTGAATGACAAAGAGGCAAAGGAATCAAATGTTGTAAATTGCGTGACTTTTTTTATGGAAAAGTTGGTTGAGTAAAATATTCTTTGTTTTCCTCGCCCACAGTTCTTTTGACTGCTCAGCGAATTGAACTGTTAATACAAGCTTCAGATTTCCCTAACAATCCATTTCTCGTTCTTTGAAATCCTGCAGTCAGAATAGATCTCGCAATACAGGAAACGCCTATTGAAATTCTTCTTTCATTAATGCAGAAGCAAAAATGTGAACAATGACATTTGTGAGGGGAATTTTGACACCAAAATAATCTGTTCCTTTTCTGACAAAGGTAGGTCTTCCACGCTGAATAAAACATAACTGTTTTAAAATTATACCTGGATCCAAAAAAGGGTAAATGTCTGAAAACTTGAAGTTTAATCAAAAGCGCCGCGTGCTGGGGAGCATAAAACGGATTTTCCGGATTCCTTCTTAGTGTTTTAGGGTGTAAAAACGCAGTCAGTACAGCTGCTGTTCCTACTAACTACATTTGATATCTCAGCAAAACTTCTCCCCTCAGAATTCCTATTTAAGATGAGAATTTCTGAGAAGATTTAGTATAGATCATTTTTTGCCCTGTAGACCCTGGGTATATGCATTGGCTTTTTCCATAAGACTTCCATAACGTCATTTCGACTATGCGTTCATGCCTGAAGATTGTGATCGGTATCAAGTATAAAAATGCCTTTTTAATCGCACTGAAGGGCATGTAGTGGCTAAGACCACAGGTTTCAGAGATTGAGAGTGGTGCGTTCACATCACACACTTCTGTCCCTTAATGCCAGGGCACTTCAGGAAATGATTTCACCTCACCATGGCGAGTGATTTCCTCAATGGTAATAAAGGGACAGTATAACCGACATTCCTTGTTAAATGACTATGAAGTGAAAAGTAGGCAATACATTCAAAGTGTGTCGGAAAAAGCACGGCGCTTGGAATTTCGTTCGTAACAGTCATCCATGACGGGAGCAAGAGCAGTGCTTGTATCCATGGCACCCATTGTGTGAGGTTGTCAAATGCCATGATTCCGAGCCCGGCGCCAAAGATTAAAGGGGAGTGGGGACTGCTGCGTCTCGCTGCACAAGTGCCCAGAGAGCTTCAGGCTGCATGCCACTCTAAGATTCTTTTAAGGAAAAAGAGGTATTTAAACATTTTTCCGAACATTCACCAAAAAGGCGTTTTCTCCAAAAAAGAAGTATAAAGTAAATTAAAAATTGTTTTAGAAGTTTTATTTTGCTAGGACGCTACTCCTATGGCTGGAGATGCTACTTGGGACTCTAAAGAAGGTCACGGAGCAGTGTATTCGTTTTGAGTTTCTTCCGGAGAGATACCAGCTCTCGATGATTACCTACGCACTAAGCAGGCTTAGTCCTAGAATACACTAGCTTCATGCTAGTGTATGTGTTTCCATAAACCACTATTTTACTCTCTCTCTCACTATAGTATTTATAAAAATGAAAGTGTTATTGCTAACGATTTACACTACTTACTGTAGAAAGGAGGATTTTAATTTTTATCAAAGGCTTGAACTGACACCATGTCTCTCTCCATACTCATCATTTTTCTCTTTATCGATTTCTTTTAAATCTTAGGAAAGATTATTTGCAGGAACCAACTACTCTCTATGCCTGCGAAATTAAGAGAGAACGAAAAAACTCGTTTTGATGTATTATTTCTGAATGACAAAGAGGCAAAGGAATCAAATGTTGTAAATTGCGTGACTTTTTTTATGGAAAAGTTGGTTGAGTAAAATATTCTTTGTTTTCCTCGCCCACAGTTCTTTTGACTGCTCAGCGAATTGAACTGTTAATACAAGCTTCAGATTTCCCTAACAATCCATTTCTCGTTCTTTGAAATCCTGCAGTCAGAATAGATCTCGCAATACAGGAAACGCCTATTGAAATTCTTCTTTCATTAATGCAGAAGCAAAAATGTGAACAATGACATTTGTGAGGGGAATTTTGACACCAAAATAATCTGTTCCTTTTCTGACAAAGGTAGGTCTTCCACGCTGAATAAAACATAACTGTTTTAAAATTATACCTGGATCCAAAAAAGGGTAAATGTCTGAAAACTTGAAGTTTAATCAAAAGCGCCGCGTGCTGGGGAGCATAAAACGGATTTTCCGGATTCCTTCTTAGTGTTTTAGGGTGTAAAAACGCAGTCAGTACAGCTGCTGTTCCTACTAACTACATTTGATATCTCAGCAAAACTTCTCCCCTCAGAATTCCTATTTAAGATGAGAATTTCTGAGAAGATTTAGTATAGATCATTTTTTGCCCTGTAGACCCTGGGTATATGCATTGGCTTTTTCCATAAGACTTCCATAACGTCATTTCGACTATGCGTTCATGCCTGAAGATTGTGATCGGTATCAAGTATAAAAATGCCTTTTTAATCGCACTGAAGGGCATGTAGTGGCTAAGACCACAGGTTTCAGAGATTGAGAGTGGTGCGTTCACATCACACACTTCTGTCCCTTAATGCCAGGGCACTTCAGGAAATGATTTCACCTCACCATGGCGAGTGATTTCCTCAATGGTAATAAAGGGACAGTATAACCGACATTCCTTGTTAAATGACTATGAAGTGAAAAGTAGGCAATACATTCAAAGTGTGTCGGAAAAAGCACGGCGCTTGGAATTTCGTTCGTAACAGTCATCCATGACGGGAGCAAGAGCAGTGCTTGTATCCATGGCACCCATTGTGTGAGGTTGTCAAATGCCATGATTCCGAGCCCGGCGCCAAAGATTAAAGGGGAGTGGGGACTGCTGCGTCTCGCTGCACAAGTGCCCAGAGAGCTTCAGGCTGCATGCCACTCTAAGATTCTTTTAAGGAAAAAGAGGTATTTAAACATTTTTCCGAACATTCACCAAAAAGGCGTTTTCTCCAAAAAAGAAGTATAAAGTAAATTAAAAATTGTTTTAGAAGTTTTATTTTGCTAGGACGCTACTCCTATGGCTGGAGATGCTACTTGGGACTCTAAAGAAGGTCACGGAGCAGTGTATTCGTTTTGAGTTTCTTCCGGAGAGATACCAGCTCTCGATGATTACCTACGCACTAAGCAGGCTTAGTCCTAGAATACACTAGCTTCATGCTAGTGTATGTGTTTCCATAAACCACTATTTTACTCTCTCTCTCACTATAGTATTTATAAAAATGAAAGTGTTATTGCTAACGATTTACACTACTTACTGTAGAAAGGAGGATTTTAATTTTTATCAAAGGCTTGAACTGACACCATGTCTCTCTCCATACTCATCATTTTTCTCTTTATCGATTTCTTTTAAATCTTAGGAAAGATTATTTGCAGGAACCAACTACTCTCTATGCCTGCGAAATTAAGAGAGAACGAAAAAACTCGTTTTGATGTATTATTTCTGAATGACAAAGAGGCAAAGGAATCAAATGTTGTAAATTGCGTGACTTTTTTTATGGAAAAGTTGGTTGAGTAAAATATTCTTTGTTTTCCTCGCCCACAGTTCTTTTGACTGCTCAGCGAATTGAACTGTTAATACAAGCTTCAGATTTCCCTAACAATCCATTTCTCGTTCTTTGAAATCCTGCAGTCAGAATAGATCTCGCAATACAGGAAACGCCTATTGAAATTCTTCTTTCATTAATGCAGAAGCAAAAATGTGAACAATGACATTTGTGAGGGGAATTTTGACACCAAAATAATCTGTTCCTTTTCTGACAAAGGTAGGTCTTCCACGCTGAATAAAACATAACTGTTTTAAAATTATACCTGGATCCAAAAAAGGGTAAATGTCTGAAAACTTG
The DNA here is from genome assembly GCF_030020395.1 of Manis pentadactyla. Taxonomy (NCBI): domain Eukaryota; kingdom Metazoa; phylum Chordata; class Mammalia; order Pholidota; family Manidae; genus Manis; species Manis pentadactyla. The sequence continues at coordinate 16,208 of NW_026644869.1, forward strand.
AAGTTTAATCAAAAGCGCCGCGTGCTGGGGAGCATAAAACGGATTTTCCGGATTCCTTCTTAGTGTTTTAGGGTGTAAAAACGCAGTCAGTACAGCTGCTGTTCCTACTAACTACATTTGATATCTCAGCAAAACTTCTCCCCTCAGAATTCCTATTTAAGATGAGAATTTCTGAGAAGATTTAGTATAGATCATTTTTTGCCCTGTAGACCCTGGGTATATGCATTGGCTTTTTCCATAAGACTTCCATAACGTCATTTCGACTATGCGTTCATGCCTGAAGATTGTGATCGGTATCAAGTATAAAAATGCCTTTTTAATCGCACTGAAGGGCATGTAGTGGCTAAGACCACAGGTTTCAGAGATTGAGAGTGGTGCGTTCACATCACACACTTCTGTCCCTTAATGCCAGGGCACTTCAGGAAATGATTTCACCTCACCATGGCGAGTGATTTCCTCAATGGTAATAAAGGGACAGTATAACCGACATTCCTTGTTAAATGATTATGAAGTGAAAAGTAGGCAATACATTCAAAGTGTGTCGGAAAAAGCACGGCGCTTGGAATTTCGTTCGTAACAGTCATCCATGACGGGAGCAAGAGCAGTGCTTGTATCCATGGCACCCATTGTGTGAGGTTGTCAAATGCCATGATTCCGAGCCCGGCGCCAAAGATTAAAGGGGAGTGGGGACTGCTGCGTCTCGCTGCACAAGTGCCCAGAGAGCTTCAGGCTGCATGCCACTCTAAGATTCTTTTAAGGAAAAAGAGGTATTTAAACATTTTTCCGAACATTCACCAAAAAGGCGTTTTCTCCAAAAAAGAAGTATAAAGTAAATTAAAAATTGTTTTAGAAGTTTTATTTTGCTAGGACGCTACTCCTATGGCTGGAGATGCTACTTGGGACTCTAAAGAAGGTCACGGAGCAGTGTATTCGTTTTGAGTTTCTTCCGGAGAGATACCAGCTCTCGATGATTACCTACGCACTAAGCAGGCTTAGTCCTAGAATACACTAGCTTCATGCTAGTGTATGTGTTTCCATAAACCACTATTTTACTCTCTCTCTCACTATAGTATTTATAAAAATGAAAGTGTTATTGCTAACGATTTACACTACTTACTGTAGAAAGGAGGATTTTAATTTTTATCAAAGGCTTGAACTGACACCATGTCTCTCTCCATACTCATCATTTTTCTCTTTATCGATTTCTTTTAAATCTTAGGAAAGATTATTTGCAGGAACCAACTACTCTCTATGCCTGCGAAATTAAGAGAGAACGAAAAAACTCGTTTTGATGTATTATTTCTGAATGACAAAGAGGCAAAGGAATCAAATGTTGTAAATTGCGTGACTTTTTTTATGGAAAAGTTGGTTGAGTAAAATATTCTTTGTTTTCCTCGCCCACAGTTCTTTTGACTGCTCAGCGAATTGAACTGTTAATACAAGCTTCAGATTTCCCTAACAATCCATTTCTCGTTCTTTGAAATCCTGCAGTCAGAATAGATCTCGCAATACAGGAAACGCCTATTGAAATTCTTCTTTCATTAATGCAGAAGCAAAAATGTGAACAATGACATTTGTGAGGGGAATTTTGACACCAAAATAATCTGTTCCTTTTCTGACAAAGGTAGGTCTTCCACGCTGAATAAAACATAACTGTTTTAAAATTATACCTGGATCCAAAAAAGGGTAAATGTCTGAAAACTTGAAGTTTAATCAAAAGCGCCGCGTGCTGGGGAGCATAAAACGGATTTTCCGGATTCCTTCTTAGTGTTTTAGGGTGTAAAAACGCAGTCAGTACAGCTGCTGTTCCTACTAACTACATTTGATATCTCAGCAAAACTTCTCCCCTCAGAATTCCTATTTAAGATGAGAATTTCTGAGAAGATTTAGTATAGATCATTTTTTGCCCTGTAGACCCTGGGTATATGCATTGGCTTTTTCCATAAGACTTCCATAACGTCATTTCGACTATGCGTTCATGCCTGAAGATTGTGATCGGTATCAAGTATAAAAATGCCTTTTTAATCGCACTGAAGGGCATGTAGTGGCTAAGACCACAGGTTTCAGAGATTGAGAGTGGTGCGTTCACATCACACACTTCTGTCCCTTAATGCCAGGGCACTTCAGGAAATGATTTCACCTCACCATGGCGAGTGATTTCCTCAATGGTAATAAAGGGACAGTATAACCGACATTCCTTGTTAAATGATTATGAAGTGAAAAGTAGGCAATACATTCAAAGTGTGTCGGAAAAAGCACGGCGCTTGGAATTTCGTTCGTAACAGTCATCCATGACGGGAGCAAGAGCAGTGCTTGTATCCATGGCACCCATTGTGTGAGGTTGTCAAATGCCATGATTCCGAGCCCGGCGCCAAAGATTAAAGGGGAGTGGGGACTGCTGCGTCTCGCTGCACAAGTGCCCAGAGAGCTTCAGGCTGCATGCCACTCTAAGATTCTTTTAAGGAAAAAGAGGTATTTAAACATTTTTCCGAACATTCACCAAAAAGGCGTTTTCTCCAAAAAAGAAGTATAAAGTAAATTAAAAATTGTTTTAGAAGTTTTATTTTGCTAGGACGCTACTCCTATGGCTGGAGATGCTACTTGGGACTCTAAAGAAGGTCACGGAGCAGTGTATTCGTTTTGAGTTTCTTCCGGAGAGATACCAGCTCTCGATGATTACCTACGCACTAAGCAGGCTTAGTCCTAGAATACACTAGCTTCATGCTAGTGTATGTGTTTCCATAAACCACTATTTTACTCTCTCTCTCACTATAGTATTTATAAAAATGAAAGTGTTATTGCTAACGATTTACACTACTTACTGTAGAAAGGAGGATTTTAATTTTTATCAAAGGCTTGAACTGACACCATGTCTCTCTCCATACTCATCATTTTTCTCTTTATCGATTTCTTTTAAATCTTAGGAAAGATTATTTGCAGGAACCAACTACTCTCTATGCCTGCGAAATTAAGAGAGAACGAAAAAACTCGTTTTGATGTATTATTTCTGAATGACAAAGAGGCAAAGGAATCAAATGTTGTAAATTGCGTGACTTTTTTTATGGAAAAGTTGGTTGAGTAAAATATTCTTTGTTTTCCTCGCCCACAGTTCTTTTGACTGCTCAGCGAATTGAACTGTTAATACAAGCTTCAGATTTCCCTAACAATCCATTTCTCGTTCTTTGAAATCCTGCAGTCAGAATAGATCTCGCAATACAGGAAACGCCTATTGAAATTCTTCTTTCATTAATGCAGAAGCAAAAATGTGAACAATGACATTTGTGAGGGGAATTTTGACACCAAAATAATCTGTTCCTTTTCTGACAAAGGTAGGTCTTCCACGCTGAATAAAACATAACTGTTTTAAAATTATACCTGGATCCAAAAAAGGGTAAATGTCTGAAAACTTGAAGTTTAATCAAAAGCGCCGCGTGCTGGGGAGCATAAAACGGATTTTCCGGATTCCTTCTTAGTGTTTTAGGGTGTAAAAACGCAGTCAGTACAGCTGCTGTTCCTACTAACTACATTTGATATCTCAGCAAAACTTCTCCCCTCAGAATTCCTATTTAAGATGAGAATTTCTGAGAAGATTTAGTATAGATCATTTTTTGCCCTGTAGACCCTGGGTATATGCATTGGCTTTTTCCATAAGACTTCCATAACGTCATTTCGACTATGCGTTCATGCCTGAAGATTGTGATCGGTATCAAGTATAAAAATGCCTTTTTAATCGCACTGAAGGGCATGTAGTGGCTAAGACCACAGGTTTCAGAGATTGAGAGTGGTGCGTTCACATCACACACTTCTGTCCCTTAATGCCAGGGCACTTCAGGAAATGATTTCACCTCACCATGGCGAGTGATTTCCTCAATGGTAATAAAGGGACAGTATAACCGACATTCCTTGTTAAATGACTATGAAGTGAAAAGTAGGCAATACATTCAAAGTGTGTCGGAAAAAGCACGGCGCTTGGAATTTCGTTCGTAACAGTCATCCATGACGGGAGCAAGAGCAGTGCTTGTATCCATGGCACCCATTGTGTGAGGTTGTCAAATGCCATGATTCCGAGCCCGGCGCCAAAGATTAAAGGGGAGTGGGGACTGCTGCGTCTCGCTGCACAAGTGCCCAGAGAGCTTCAGGCTGCATGCCACTCTAAGATTCTTTTAAGGAAAAAGAGGTATTTAAACATTTTTCCGAACATTCACCAAAAAGGCGTTTTCTCCAAAAAAGAAGTATAAAGTAAATTAAAAATTGTTTTAGAAGTTTTATTTTGCTAGGACGCTACTCCTATGGCTGGAGATGCTACTTGGGACTCTAAAGAAGGTCACGGAGCAGTGTATTCGTTTTGAGTTTCTTCCGGAGAGATACCAGCTCTCGATGATTACCTACGCACTAAGCAGGCTTAGTCCTAGAATACACTAGCTTCATGCTAGTGTATGTGTTTCCATAAACCACTATTTTACTCTCTCTCTCACTATAGTATTTATAAAAATGAAAGTGTTATTGCTAACGATTTACACTACTTACTGTAGAAAGGAGGATTTTAATTTTTATCAAAGGCTTGAACTGACACCATGTCTCTCTCCATACTCATCATTTTTCTCTTTATCGATTTCTTTTAAATCTTAGGAAAGATTATTTGCAGGAACCAACTACTCTCTATGCCTGCGAAATTAAGAGAGAACGAAAAAACTCGTTTTGATGTATTATTTCTGAATGACAAAGAGGCAAAGGAATCAAATGTTGTAAATTGCGTGACTTTTTTTATGGAAAAGTTGGTTGAGTAAAATATTCTTTGTTTTCCTCGCCCACAGTTCTTTTGACTGCTCAGCGAATTGAACTGTTAATACAAGCTTCAGATTTCCCTAACAATCCATTTCTCGTTCTTTGAAATCCTGCAGTCAGAATAGATCTCGCAATACAGGAAACGCCTATTGAAATTCTTCTTTCATTAATGCAGAAGCAAAAATGTGAACAATGACATTTGTGAGGGGAATTTTGACACCAAAATAATCTGTTCCTTTTCTGACAAAGGTAGGTCTTCCACGCTGAATAAAACATAACTGTTTTAAAATTATACCTGGATCCAAAAAAGGGTAAATGTCTGAAAACTTGAAGTTTAATCAAAAGCGCCGCGTGCTGGGGAGCATAAAACGGATTTTCCGGATTCCTTCTTAGTGTTTTAGGGTGTAAAAACGCAGTCAGTACAGCTGCTGTTCCTACTAACTACATTTGATATCTCAGCAAAACTTCTCCCCTCAGAATTCCTATTTAAGATGAGAATTTCTGAGAAGATTTAGTATAGATCATTTTTTGCCCTGTAGACCCTGGGTATATGCATTGGCTTTTTCCATAAGACTTCCATAACGTCATTTCGACTATGCGTTCATGCCTGAAGATTGTGATCGGTATCAAGTATAAAAATGCCTTTTTAATCGCACTGAAGGGCATGTAGTGGCTAAGACCACAGGTTTCAGAGATTGAGAGTGGTGCGTTCACATCACACACTTCTGTCCCTTAATGCCAGGGCACTTCAGGAAATGATTTCACCTCACCATGGCGAGTGATTTCCTCAATGGTAATAAAGGGACAGTATAACCGACATTCCTTGTTAAATGACTATGAAGTGAAAAGTAGGCAATACATTCAAAGTGTGTCGGAAAAAGCACGGCGCTTGGAATTTCGTTCGTAACAGTCATCCATGACGGGAGCAAGAGCAGTGCTTGTATCCATGGCACCCATTGTGTGAGGTTGTCAAATGCCATGATTCCGAGCCCGGCGCCAAAGATTAAAGGGGAGTGGGGACTGCTGCGTCTCGCTGCACAAGTGCCCAGAGAGCTTCAGGCTGCATGCCACTCTAAGATTCTTTTAAGGAAAAAGAGGTATTTAAACATTTTTCCGAACATTCACCAAAAAGGCGTTTTCTCCAAAAAAGAAGTATAAAGTAAATTAAAAATTGTTTTAGAAGTTTTATTTTGCTAGGACGCTACTCCTATGGCTGGAGATGCTACTTGGGACTCTAAAGAAGGTCACGGAGCAGTGTATTCGTTTTGAGTTTCTTCCGGAGAGATACCAGCTCTCGATGATTACCTACGCACTAAGCAGGCTTAGTCCTAGAATACACTAGCTTCATGCTAGTGTATGTGTTTCCATAAACCACTATTTTACTCTCTCTCTCACTATAGTATTTATAAAAATGAAAGTGTTATTGCTAACGATTTACACTACTTACTGTAGAAAGGAGGATTTTAATTTTTATCAAAGGCTTGAACTGACACCATGTCTCTCTCCATACTCATCATTTTTCTCTTTATCGATTTCTTTTAAATCTTAGGAAAGATTATTTGCAGGAACCAACTACTCTCTATGCCTGCGAAATTAAGAGAGAACGAAAAAACTCGTTTTGATGTATTATTTCTGAATGACAAAGAGGCAAAGGAATCAAATGTTGTAAATTGCGTGACTTTTTTTATGGAAAAGTTGGTTGAGTAAAATATTCTTTGTTTTCCTCGCCCACAGTTCTTTTGACTGCTCAGCGAATTGAACTGTTAATACAAGCTTCAGATTTCCCTAACAATCCATTTCTCGTTCTTTGAAATCCTGCAGTCAGAATAGATCTCGCAATACAGGAAACGCCTATTGAAATTCTTCTTTCATTAATGCAGAAGCAAAAATGTGAACAATGACATTTGTGAGGGGAATTTTGACACCAAAATAATCTGTTCCTTTTCTGACAAAGGTAGGTCTTCCACGCTGAATAAAACATAACTGTTTTAAAATTATACCTGGATCCAAAAAAGGGTAAATGTCTGAAAACTTGAAGTTTAATCAAAAGCGCCGCGTGCTGGGGAGCATAAAACGGATTTTCCGGATTCCTTCTTAGTGTTTTAGGGTGTAAAAACGCAGTCAGTACAGCTGCTGTTCCTACTAACTACATTTGATATCTCAGCAAAACTTCTCCCCTCAGAATTCCTATTTAAGATGAGAATTTCTGAGAAGATTTAGTATAGATCATTTTTTGCCCTGTAGACCCTGGGTATATGCATTGGCTTTTTCCATAAGACTTCCATAACGTCATTTCGACTATGCGTTCATGCCTGAAGATTGTGATCGGTATCAAGTATAAAAATGCCTTTTTAATCGCACTGAAGGGCATGTAGTGGCTAAGACCACAGGTTTCAGAGATTGAGAGTGGTGCGTTCACATCACACACTTCTGTCCCTTAATGCCAGGGCACTTCAGGAAATGATTTCACCTCACCATGGCGAGTGATTTCCTCAATGGTAATAAAGGGACAGTATAACCGACATTCCTTGTTAAATGACTATGAAGTGAAAAGTAGGCAATACATTCAAAGTGTGTCGGAAAAAGCACGGCGCTTGGAATTTCGTTCGTAACAGTCATCCATGACGGGAGCAAGAGCAGTGCTTGTATCCATGGCACCCATTGTGTGAGGTTGTCAAATGCCATGATTCCGAGCCCGGCGCCAAAGATTAAAGGGGAGTGGGGACTGCTGCGTCTCGCTGCACAAGTGCCCAGAGAGCTTCAGGCTGCATGCCACTCTAAGATTCTTTTAAGGAAAAAGAGGTATTTAAACATTTTTCCGAACATTCACCAAAAAGGCGTTTTCTCCAAAAAAGAAGTATAAAGTAAATTAAAAATTGTTTTAGAAGTTTTATTTTGCTAGGACGCTACTCCTATGGCTGGAGATGCTACTTGGGACTCTAAAGAAGGTCACGGAGCAGTGTATTCGTTTTGAGTTTCTTCCGGAGAGATACCAGCTCTCGATGATTACCTACGCACTAAGCAGGCTTAGTCCTAGAATACACTAGCTTCATGCTAGTGTATGTGTTTCCATAAACCACTATTTTACTCTCTCTCTCACTATAGTATTTATAAAAATGAAAGTGTTATTGCTAACGATTTACACTACTTACTGTAGAAAGGAGGATTTTAATTTTTATCAAAGGCTTGAACTGACACCATGTCTCTCTCCATACTCATCATTTTTCTCTTTATCGATTTCTTTTAAATCTTAGGAAAGATTATTTGCAGGAACCAACTACTCTCTATGCCTGCGAAATTAAGAGAGAACGAAAAAACTCGTTTTGATGTATTATTTCCGAATGACAAAGAGGCAAAGGAATCAAATGTTGTAAATTGCGTGACTTTTTTTATGGAAAAGTTGGTTGAGTAAAATATTCTTTGTTTTCCTCGCCCACAGTTCTTTTGACTGCTCAGCGAATTGAACTGTTAATACAAGCTTCAGATTTCCCTAACAATCCATTTCTCGTTCTTTGAAATCCTGCAGTCAGAATAGATCTCGCAATACAGGAAACGCCTATTGAAATTCTTCTTTCATTAATGCAGAAGCAAAAATGTGAACAATGACATTTGTGAGGGGAATTTTGACACCAAAATAATCTGTTCCTTTTCTGACAAAGGTAGGTCTTCCACGCTGAATAAAACATAACTGTTTTAAAATTATACCTGGATCCAAAAAAGGGTAAATGTCTGAAAACTTGAAGTTTAATCAAAAGCGCCGCGTGCTGGGGAGCATAAAACGGATTTTCCGGATTCCTTCTTAGTGTTTTAGGGTGTAAAAACGCAGTCAGTACAGCTGCTGTTCCTACTAACTACATTTGATATCTCAGCAAAACTTCTCCCCTCAGAATTCCTATTTAAGATGAGAATTTCTGAGAAGATTTAGTATAGATCATTTTTTGCCCTGTAGACCCTGGGTATATGCATTGGCTTTTTCCATAAGACTTCCATAACGTCATTTCGACTATGCGTTCATGCCTGAAGATTGTGATCGGTATCAAGTATAAAAATGCCTTTTTAATCGCACTGAAGGGCATGTAGTGGCTAAGACCACAGGTTTCAGAGATTGAGAGTGGTGCGTTCACATCACACACTTCTGTCCCTTAATGCCAGGGCACTTCAGGAAATGATTTCACCTCACCATGGCGAGTGATTTCCTCAATGGTAATAAAGGGACAGTATAACCGACATTCCTTGTTAAATGACTATGAAGTGAAAAGTAGGCAATACATTCAAAGTGTGTCGGAAAAAGCACGGCGCTTGGAATTTCGTTCGTAACAGTCATCCATGACGGGAGCAAGAGCAGTGCTTGTATCCATGGCACCCATTGTGTGAGGTTGTCAAATGCCATGATTCCGAGCCCGGCGCCAAAGATTAAAGGGGAGTGGGGACTGCTGCGTCTCGCTGCACAAGTGCCCAGAGAGCTTCAGGCTGCATGCCACTCTAAGATTCTTTTAAGGAAAAAGAGGTATTTAAACATTTTTCCGAACATTCACCAAAAAGGCGTTTTCTCCAAAAAAGAAGTATAAAGTAAATTAAAAATTGTTTTAGAAGTTTTATTTTGCTAGGACGCTACTCCTATGGCTGGAGATGCTACTTGGGACTCTAAAGAAGGTCACGGAGCAGTGTATTCGTTTTGAGTTTCTTCCGGAGAGATACCAGCTCTCGATGATTACCTACGCACTAAGCAGGCTTAGTCCTAGAATACACTAGCTTCATGCTAGTGTATGTGTTTCCATAAACCACTATTTTACTCTCTCTCTCACTATAGTATTTATAAAAATGAAAGTGTTATTGCTAACGATTTACACTACTTACTGTAGAAAGGAGGATTTTAATTTTTATCAAAGGCTTGAACTGACACCATGTCTCTCTCCATACTCATCATTTTTCTCTTTATCGATTTCTTTTAAATCTTAGGAAAGATTATTTGCAGGAACCAACTACTCTCTATGCCTGCGAAATTAAGAGAGAACGAAAAAACTCGTTTTGATGTATTATTTCCGAATGACAAAGAGGCAAAGGAATCAAATGTTGTAAATTGCGTGACTTTTTTTATGGAAAAGTTGGTTGAGTAAAATATTCTTTGTTTTCCTCGCCCACAGTTCTTTTGACTGCTCAGCGAATTGAACTGTTAATACAAGCTTCAGATTTCCCTAACAATCCATTTCTCGTTCTTTGAAATCCTGCAGTCAGAATAGATCTCGCAATACAGGAAACGCCTATTGAAATTCTTCTTTCATTAATGCAGAAGCAAAAATGTGAACAATGACATTTGTGAGGGGAATTTTGACACCAAAATAATCTGTTCCTTTTCTGACAAAGGTAGGTCTTCCACGCTGAATAAAACATAACTGTTTTAAAATTATACCTGGATCCAAAAAAGGGTAAATGTCTGAAAACTTGAAGTTTAATCAAAAGCGCCGCGTGCTGGGGAGCATAAAACGGATTTTCCGGATTCCTTCTTAGTGTTTTAGGGTGTAAAAACGCAGTCAGTACAGCTGCTGTTCCTACTAACTACATTTGATATCTCAGCAAAACTTCTCCCCTCAGAATTCCTATTTAAGATGAGAATTTCTGAGAAGATTTAGTATAGATCATTTTTTGCCCTGTAGACCCTGGGTATATGCATTGGCTTTTTCCATAAGACTTCCATAACGTCATTTCGACTATGCGTTCATGCCTGAAGATTGTGATCGGTATCAAGTATAAAAATGCCTTTTTAATCGCACTGAAGGGCATGTAGTGGCTAAGACCACAGGTTTCAGAGATTGAGAGTGGTGCGTTCACATCACACACTTCTGTCCCTTAATGCCAGGGCACTTCAGGAAATGATTTCACCTCACCATGGCGAGTGATTTCCTCAATGGGAATAAAGGGACAGTATAACCGACATTCCTTGTTAAATGACTATGAAGTGAAAAGTAGGCAATACATTCAAAGTGTGTCGGAAAAAGCACGGCGCTTGGAATTTCGTTCGTAACAGTCATCCATGACGGGAGCAAGAGCAGTGCTTGTATCCATGGCACCCATTGTGTGAGGTTGTCAAATGCCATGATTCCGAGCCCGGCGCCAAAGATTAAAGGGGAGTGGGGACTGCTGCGTCTCGCTGCACAAGTGCCCAGAGAGCTTCAGGCTGCATGCCACTCTAAGATTCTTTTAAGGAAAAAGAGGTATTTAAACATTTTTCCGAACATTCACCAAAAAGGCGTTTTCTCCAAAAAAGAAGTATAAAGTAAATTAAAAATTGTTTTAGAAGTTTTATTTTGCTAGGACGCTACTCCTATGGCTGGAGATGCTACTTGGGACTCTAAAGAAGGTCACGGAGCAGTGTATTCGTTTTGAGTTTCTTCCGGAGAGATACCAGCTCTCGATGATTACCTACGCACTAAGCAGGCTTAGTCCTAGAATACACTAGCTTCATGCTAGTGTATGTGTTTCCATAAACCACTATTTTACTCTCTCTCTCACTATAGTATTTATAAAAATGAAAGTGTTATTGCTAACGATTTACACTACTTACTGTAGAAAGGAGGATTTTAATTTTTATCAAAGGCTTGAACTGACACCATGTCTCTCTCCATACTCATCATTTTTCTCTTTATCGATTTCTTTTAAATCTTAGGAAAGATTATTTGCAGGAACCAACTACTCTCTATGCCTGCGAAATTAAGAGAGAACGAAAAAACTCGTTTTGATGTATTATTTCCGAATGACAAAGAGGCAAAGGAATCAAATGTTGTAAATTGCGTGACTTTTTTTATGGAAAAGTTGGTTGAGTAAAATATTCTTTGTTTTCCTCGCCCACAGTTCTTTTGACTGCTCAGCGAATTGAACTGTTAATACAAGCTTCAGATTTCCCTAACAATCCATTTCTCGTTCTTTGAAATCCTGCAGTCAGAATAGATCTCGCAATACAGGAAACGCCTATTGAAATTCTTCTTTCATTAATGCAGAAGCAAAAATGTGAACAATGACATTTGTGAGGGGAATTTTGACACCAAAATAATCTGTTCCTTTTCTGACAAAGGTAGGTCTTCCACGCTGAATAAAACATAACTGTTTTAAAATTATACCTGGATCCAAAAAAGGGTAAATGTCTGAAAACTTGAAGTTTAATCAAAAGCGCCGCGTGCTGGGGAGCATAAAACGGATTTTCCGGATTCCTTCTTAGTGTTTTAGGGTGTAAAAACGCAGTCAGTACAGCTGCTGTTCCTACTAACTACATTTGATATCTCAGCAAAACTTCTCCCCTCAGAATTCCTATTTAAGATGAGAATTTCTGAGAAGATTTAGTATAGATCATTTTTTGCCCTGTAGACCCTGGGTATATGCATTGGCTTTTTCCATAAGACTTCCATAACGTCATTTCGACTATGCGTTCATGCCTGAAGATTGTGATCGGTATCAAGTATAAAAATGCCTTTTTAATCGCACTGAAGGGCATGTAGTGGCTAAGACCACAGGTTTCAGAGATTGAGAGTGGTGCGTTCACATCACACACTTCTGTCCCTTAATGCCAGGGCACTTCAGGAAATGATTTCACCTCACCATGGCGAGTGATTTCCTCAATGGGAATAAAGGGACAGTATAACCGACATTCCTTGTTAAATGACTATGAAGTGAAAAGTAGGCAATACATTCAAAGTGTGTCGGAAAAAGCACGGCGCTTGGAATTTCGTTCGTAACAGTCATCCATGACGGGAGCAAGAGCAGTGCTTGTATCCATGGCACCCATTGTGTGAGGTTGTCAAATGCCATGATTCCGAGCCCGGCGCCAAAGATTAAAGGGGAGTGGGGACTGCTGCGTCTCGCTGCACAAGTGCCCAGAGAGCTTCAGGCTGCATGCCACTCTAAGATTCTTTTAAGGAAAAAGAGGTATTTAAACATTTTTCCGAACATTCACCAAAAAGGCGTTTTCTCCAAAAAAGAAGTATAAAGTAAATTAAAAATTGTTTTAGAAGTTTTATTTTGCTAGGACGCTACTCCTATGGCTGGAGATGCTACTTGGGACTCTAAAGAAGGTCACGGAGCAGTGTATTCGTTTTGAGTTTCTTCCGGAGAGATACCAGCTCTCGATGATTACCTACGCACTAAGCAGGCTTAGTCCTAGAATACACTAGCTTCATGCTAGTGTATGTGTTTCCATAAACCACTATTTTACTCTCTCTCTCACTATAGTATTTATAAAAATGAAAGTGTTATTGCTAACGATTTACACTACTTACTGTAGAAAGGAGGATTTTAATTTTTATCAAAGGCTTGAACTGACACCATGTCTCTCTCCATACTCATCATTTTTCTCTTTATCGATTTCTTTTAAATCTTAGGAAAGATTATTTGCAGGAACCAACTACTCTCTATGCCTGCGAAATTAAGAGAGAACGAAAAAACTCGTTTTGATGTATTATTTCCGAATGACAAAGAGGCAAAGGAATCAAATGTTGTAAATTGCGTGACTTTTTTTATGGAAAAGTTGGTTGAGTAAAATATTCTTTGTTTTCCTCGCCCACAGTTCTTTTGACTGCTCAGCGAATTGAACTGTTAATACAAGCTTCAGATTTCCCTAACAATCCATTTCTCGTTCTTTGAAATCCTGCAGTCAGAATAGATCTCGCAATACAGGAAACGCCTATTGAAATTCTTCTTTCATTAATGCAGAAGCAAAAATGTGAACAATGACATTTGTGAGGGGAATTTTGACACCAAAATAATCTGTTCCTTTTCTGACAAAGGTAGGTCTTCCACGCTGAATAAAACATAACTGTTTTAAAATTATACCTGGATCCAAAAAAGGGTAAATGTCTGAAAACTTGAAGTTTAATCAAAAGCGCCGCGTGCTGGGGAGCATAAAACGGATTTTCCGGATTCCTTCTTAGTGTTTTAGGGTGTAAAAACGCAGTCAGTACAGCTGCTGTTCCTACTAACTACATTTGATATCTCAGCAAAACTTCTCCCCTCAGAATTCCTATTTAAGATGAGAATTTCTGAGAAGATTTAGTATAGATCATTTTTTGCCCTGTAGACCCTGGGTATATGCATTGGCTTTTTCCATAAGACTTCCATAACGTCATTTCGACTATGCGTTCATGCCTGAAGATTGTGATCGGTATCAAGTATAAAAATGCCTTTTTAATCGCACTGAAGGGCATGTAGTGGCTAAGACCACAGGTTTCAGAGATTGAGAGTGGTGCGTTCACATCACACACTTCTGTCCCTTAATGCCAGGGCACTTCAGGAAATGATTTCACCTCACCATGGCGAGTGATTTCCTCAATGGTAATAAAGGGACAGTATAACCGACATTCCTTGTTAAATGACTATGAAGTGAAAAGTAGGCAATACATTCAAAGTGTGTCGGAAAAAGCACGGCGCTTGGAATTTCGTTCGTAACAGTCATCCATGACGGGAGCAAGAGCAGTGCTTGTATCCATGGCACCCATTGTGTGAGGTTGTCAAATGCCATGATTCCGAGCCCGGCGCCAAAGATTAAAGGGGAGTGGGGACTGCTGCGTCTCGCTGCACAAGTGCCCAGAGAGCTTCAGGCTGCATGCCACTCTAAGATTCTTTTAAGGAAAAAGAGGTATTTAAACATTTTTCCGAACATTCACCAAAAAGGCGTTTTCTCCAAAAAAGAAGTATAAAGTAAATTAAAAATTGTTTTAGAAGTTTTATTTTGCTAGGACGCTACTCCTATGGCTGGAGATGCTACTTGGGACTCTAAAGAAGGTCACGGAGCAGTGTATTCGTTTTGAGTTTCTTCCGGAGAGATACCAGCTCTCGATGATTACCTACGCACTAAGCAGGCTTAGTCCTAGAATACACTAGCTTCATGCTAGTGTATGTGTTTCCATAAACCACTATTTTACTCTCTCTCTCACTATAGTATTTATAAAAATGAAAGTGTTATTGCTAACGATTTACACTACTTACTGTAGAAAGGAGGATTTTAATTTTTATCAAAGGCTTGAACTGACACCATGTCTCTCTCCATACTCATCATTTTTCTCTTTATCGATTTCTTTTAAATCTTAGGAAAGATTATTTGCAGGAACCAACTACTCTCTATGCCTGCGAAATTAAGAGAGAACGAAAAAACTCGTTTTGATGTATTATTTCCGAATGACAAAGAGGCAAAGGAATCAAATGTTGTAAATTGCGTGACTTTTTTTATGGAAAAGTTGGTTGAGTAAAATATTCTTTGTTTTCCTCGCCCACAGTTCTTTTGACTGCTCAGCGAATTGAACTGTTAATACAAGCTTCAGATTTCCCTAACAATCCATTTCTCGTTCTTTGAAATCCTGCAGTCAGAATAGATCTCGCAATACAGGAAACGCCTATTGAAATTCTTCTTTCATTAATGCAGAAGCAAAAATGTGAACAATGACATTTGTGAGGGGAATTTTGACACCAAAATAATCTGTTCCTTTTCTGACAAAGGTAGGTCTTCCACGCTGAATAAAACATAACTGTTTTAAAATTATACCTGGATCCAAAAAAGGGTAAATGTCTGAAAACTTGAAGTTTAATCAAAAGCGCCGCGTGCTGGGGAGCATAAAACGGATTTTCCGGATTCCTTCTTAGTGTTTTAGGGTGTAAAAACGCAGTCAGTACAGCTGCTGTTCCTACTAACTACATTTGATATCTCAGCAAAACTTCTCCCCTCAGAATTCCTATTTAAGATGAGAATTTCTGAGAAGATTTAGTATAGATCATTTTTTGCCCTGTAGACCCTGGGTATATGCATTGGCTTTTTCCATAAGACTTCCATAACGTCATTTCGACTATGCGTTCATGCCTGAAGATTGTGATCGGTATCAAGTATAAAAATGCCTTTTTAATCGCACTGAAGGGCATGTAGTGGCTAAGACCACAGGTTTCAGAGACTGAGAGTGGTGCGTTCACATCACACACTTCTGTCCCTTAATGCCAGGGCACTTCAGGAAATGATTTCACCTCACCATGGCGAGTGATTTCCTCAATGGTAATAAAGGGACAGTATAACCGACATTCCTTGTTAAATGACTATGAAGTGAAAAGTAGGCAATACATTCAAAGTGTGTCGGAAAAAGCACGGCGCTTGGAATTTCGTTCGTAACAGTCATCCATGACGGGAGCAAGAGCAGTGCTTGTATCCATGGCACCCATTGTGTGAGGTTGTCAAATGCCATGATTCCGAGCCCGGCGCCAAAGATTAAAGGGGAGTGGGGACTGCTGCGTCTCGCTGCACAAGTGCCCAGAGAGCTTCAGGCTGCATGCCACTCTAAGATTCTTTTAAGGAAAAAGAGGTATTTAAACATTTTTCCGAACATTCACCAAAAAGGCGTTTTCTCCAAAAAAGAAGTATAAAGTAAATTAAAAATTGTTTTAGAAGTTTTATTTTGCTAGGACGCTACTCCTATGGCTGGAGATGCTACTTGGGACTCTAAAGAAGGTCACGGAGCAGTGTATTCGTTTTGAGTTTCTTCCGGAGAGATACCAGCTCTCGATGATTACCTACGCACTAAGCAGGCTTAGTCCTAGAATACACTAGCTTCATGCTAGTGTATGTGTTTCCATAAACCACTATTTTACTCTCTCTCTCACTATAGTATTTATAAAAATGAAAGTGTTATTGCTAACGATTTACACTACTTACTGTAGAAAGGAGGATTTTAATTTTTATCAAAGGCTTGAACTGACACCATGTCTCTCTCCATACTCATCATTTTTCTCTTTATCGATTTCTTTTAAATCTTAGGAAAGATTATTTGCAGGAACCAACTACTCTCTATGCCTGCGAAATTAAGAGAGAACGAAAAAACTCGTTTTGATGTATTATTTCCGAATGACAAAGAGGCAAAGGAATCAAATGTTGTAAATTGCGTGACTTTTTTTATGGAAAAGTTGGTTGAGTAAAATATTCTTTGTTTTCCTCGCCCACAGTTCTTTTGACTGCTCAGCGAATTGAACTGTTAATACAAGCTTCAGATTTCCCTAACAATCCATTTCTCGTTCTTTGAAATCCTGCAGTCAGAATAGATCTCGCAATACAGGAAACGCCTATTGAAATTCTTCTTTCATTAATGCAGAAGCAAAAATGTGAACAATGACATTTGTGAGGGGAATTTTGACACCAAAATAATCTGTTCCTTTTCTGACAAAGGTAGGTCTTCCACGCTGAATAAAACATAACTGTTTTAAAATTATACCTGGATCCAAAAAAGGGTAAATGTCTGAAAACTTGAAGTTTAATCAAAAGCGCCGCGTGCTGGGGAGCATAAAACGGATTTTCCGGATTCCTTCTTAGTGTTTTAGGGTGTAAAAACGCAGTCAGTACAGCTGCTGTTCCTACTAACTACATTTGATATCTCAGCAAAACTTCTCCCCTCAGAATTCCTATTTAAGATGAGAATTTCTGAGAAGATTTAGTATAGATCATTTTTTGCCCTGTAGACCCTGGGTATATGCATTGGCTTTTTCCATAAGACTTCCATAACGTCATTTCGACTATGCGTTCATGCCTGAAGATTGTGATCGGTATCAAGTATAAAAATGCCTTTTTAATCGCACTGAAGGGCATGTAGTGGCTAAGACCACAGGTTTCAGAGACTGAGAGTGGTGCGTTCACATCACACACTTCTGTCCCTTAATGCCAGGGCACTTCAGGAAATGATTTCACCTCACCATGGCGAGTGATTTCCTCAATGGTAATAAAGGGACAGTATAACCGACATTCCTTGTTAAATGACTATGAAGTGAAAAGTAGGCAATACATTCAAAGTGTGTCGGAAAAAGCACGGCGCTTGGAATTTCGTTCGTAACAGTCATCCATGACGGGAGCAAGAGCAGTGCTTGTATCCATGGCACCCATTGTGTGAGGTTGTCAAATGCCATGATTCCGAGCCCGGCGCCAAAGATTAAAGGGGAGTGGGGACTGCTGCGTCTCGCTGCACAAGTGCCCAGAGAGCTTCAGGCTGCATGCCACTCTAAGATTCTTTTAAGGAAAAAGAGGTATTTAAACATTTTTCCGAACATTCACCAAAAAGGCGTTTTCTCCAAAAAAGAAGTATA
Organism: Manis pentadactyla; assembly: GCF_030020395.1. Lineage (NCBI taxonomy): Eukaryota > Metazoa > Chordata > Mammalia > Pholidota > Manidae > Manis > Manis pentadactyla. The sequence continues at coordinate 34,085 of NW_026644869.1, forward strand.
AAGTAAATTAAAAATTGTTTTAGAAGTTTTATTTTGCTAGGACGCTACTCCTATGGCTGGAGATGCTACTTGGGACTCTAAAGAAGGTCACGGAGCAGTGTATTCGTTTTGAGTTTCTTCCGGAGAGATACCAGCTCTCGATGATTACCTACGCACTAAGCAGGCTTAGTCCTAGAATACACTAGCTTCATGCTAGTGTATGTGTTTCCATAAACCACTATTTTACTCTCTCTCTCACTATAGTATTTATAAAAATGAAAGTGTTATTGCTAACGATTTACACTACTTACTGTAGAAAGGAGGATTTTAATTTTTATCAAAGGCTTGAACTGACACCATGTCTCTCTCCATACTCATCATTTTTCTCTTTATCGATTTCTTTTAAATCTTAGGAAAGATTATTTGCAGGAACCAACTACTCTCTATGCCTGCGAAATTAAGAGAGAACGAAAAAACTCGTTTTGATGTATTATTTCCGAATGACAAAGAGGCAAAGGAATCAAATGTTGTAAATTGCGTGACTTTTTTTATGGAAAAGTTGGTTGAGTAAAATATTCTTTGTTTTCCTCGCCCACAGTTCTTTTGACTGCTCAGCGAATTGAACTGTTAATACAAGCTTCAGATTTCCCTAACAATCCATTTCTCGTTCTTTGAAATCCTGCAGTCAGAATAGATCTCGCAATACAGGAAACGCCTATTGAAATTCTTCTTTCATTAATGCAGAAGCAAAAATGTGAACAATGACATTTGTGAGGGGAATTTTGACACCAAAATAATCTGTTCCTTTTCTGACAAAGGTAGGTCTTCCACGCTGAATAAAACATAACTGTTTTAAAATTATACCTGGATCCAAAAAAGGGTAAATGTCTGAAAACTTGAAGTTTAATCAAAAGCGCCGCGTGCTGGGGAGCATAAAACGGATTTTCCGGATTCCTTCTTAGTGTTTTAGGGTGTAAAAACGCAGTCAGTACAGCTGCTGTTCCTACTAACTACATTTGATATCTCAGCAAAACTTCTCCCCTCAGAATTCCTATTTAAGATGAGAATTTCTGAGAAGATTTAGTATAGATCATTTTTTGCCCTGTAGACCCTGGGTATATGCATTGGCTTTTTCCATAAGACTTCCATAAAGTCATTTCGACTATGCGTTCATGCCTGAAGATTGTGATCGGTATCAAGTATAAAAATGCCTTTTTAATCGCACTGAAGGGCATGTAGTGGCTAAGACCACAGGTTTCAGAGACTGAGAGTGGTGCGTTCACATCACACACTTCTGTCCCTTAATGCCAGGGCACTTCAGGAAATGATTTCACCTCACCATGGCGAGTGATTTCCTCAATGGTAATAAAGGGACAGTATAACCGACATTCCTTGTTAAATGACTATGAAGTGAAAAGTAGGCAATACATTCAAAGTGTGTCGGAAAAAGCACGGCGCTTGGAATTTCGTTCGTAACAGTCATCCATGACGGGAGCAAGAGCAGTGCTTGTATCCATGGCACCCATTGTGTGAGGTTGTCAAATGCCATGATTCCGAGCCCGGCGCCAAAGATTAAAGGGGAGTGGGGACTGCTGCGTCTCGCTGCACAAGTGCCCAGAGAGCTTCAGGCTGCATGCCACTCTAAGATTCTTTTAAGGAAAAAGAGGTATTTAAACATTTTTCCGAACATTCACCAAAAAGGCGTTTTCTCCAAAAAAGAAGTATAAAGTAATTTAAAAATTGTTTTAGAAGTTTTATTTTGCTAGGACGCTACTCCTATGGCTGGAGATGCTACTTGGGACTCTAAAGAAGGTCACGGAGCAGTGTATTCGTTTTGAGTTTCTTCCGGAGAGATACCAGCTCTCGATGATTACCTACGCACTAAGCAGGCTTAGTCCTAGAATACACTAGCTTCATGCTAGTGTATGTGTTTCCATAAACCACTATTTTACTCTCTCTCTCACTATAGTATTTATAAAAATGAAAGTGTTATTGCTAACGATTTACACTACTTACTGTAGAAAGGAGGATTTTAATTTTTATCAAATGAACTGACACCATGTCTCTCTCCATACTCATCATTTTTCTCTTTATCGATTTCTTTTAAATCTTAGGAAAGATTATTTGCAGGAACCAACTACTCTCTATGCCTGCGAAATTAAGAGAGAACGAAAAAACTCGTTTTTGATGTATTATTCCGAATGACAAAGAGGCAAAGGAATCAAATGTTGTAAATTGCGTGACTTTTTTTATGGAAAAGTTGGTTGAGTAAAATATTCTTTGTTTTCCTCGCCCACAGTTCTTTTGACTGCTCAAGCGAATTGAACTGTTAATACAAGCTTCAGATTTCCCTAACAATCCATTTCTCGTGTTCTTGAAATCCTGCAGTCAGAATAGATCTCGCAATACAGGAAACGCCTATTGAAATTCTTCTTTCATTAATGCAGAAGCAAAAATGTGAACAATGACATTTGTGAGGGGAATTTTGACACCAAAATAATCTGTTCCTTTTCTGACAAAGGTAGGTCTTCCACGCTGATAAAACATAACTGTTTTAAAATTATACCTGGATCCAAAAAAGGGTAAATGTCTGAAAACATTGAAGTTTAAATCAAAAGCGCCGCGTGCTGGGGAGCATAAAACGGATTTTCCGGATTCCTTCTTAGTGTTTTAGGGTGTTAAAACGCAGTCAGTACAGCTGCTGTTCCTACTAACTACATTTGATATCTCAGCAAAACTCTTCTCCCCTCAGAATCCTATTTAAGATGAGAATTTCTGAGAAGATTTAGTATAGATCATTTTTTTGCCTGTAGACCCTGGGTATATGCCTTGGCTTTTTCCATAAGACTTCCATAACGTCATTTCGACTATGCGTTCATGCCTGAAGATTGTGATCGGTATCAAGTATAAAAATGCCTTTTTAATCGCACTGAAGGGCATGTAGTGGCTAAGACCACCAGTTTCAGAGACTGAGAGTGGTGCGTTCACATCACACACTTCTGTCCCTTAATGCCAGGGCACTTCAGGAAATGATTTCACCTCACCATGGCGAGTGATTTCCTCAATGGTAATAAAGGGACAGTATACCGACATTCCTTGTTAAATGACTATGAAGTGAAAAGTAGGCAATACATTCAAAGTGTGTCGGAAAAAGCACGGCGCTTGGAATTTCGTTCGTAACAGTCCATCCATGACGGGAGCAAGAGCAGTGCTTGTATCCATGGCACCCATTGTGTGAGGTTGTCAAATGCCATGATTCCGAGCCCGGCGCCAAAGATTAAAGGGGAGTGGGGACTGCTGCGTCTCGCTGCACAAGTGCCCAGAGAGCTTCAGGCTGCATGCCACTCTAAGATTCTTTTAAGGAAAAGAGGTATTTAAACATTTTTCCGAACATTCACCAAAAGAGCGTTTTTCTCCAAAAAAGAAGTATAAAGTAATTTAAAAATTGTTTTAGAAGTTTGATTTTGCTAGGACGCTACTCCTATGGCTGGAGGATCTACTTGGGACTCTAAAGAAGGTCACGGAGCAGTGTATTCGTTTGAGTTTCTTCCGGAGAGATACCAGCTCTCGATGATTACCTACGCACTAAGCAGGCTTAGTCCTAGAATACACTAGCTCATGCTAGTGTATGTGTTTCCATAAACCACTATTTTACTCTCTCTCTCACTATAGTATTTATAAAAATGAAAGTGTTATTGCTAACGATTTACACTACTTACTGTAGAAAGGAGGATTTTTAATTTTTATCAAGGCTGAACTGACACCATGTCTCTCTCCATACTCATCATTTTTCTCTTTATCGATTTCTTTTAAATCTTAGGAAAGATTATTTGCAGGAACCAACTACTCTCTATGCCTGCGAAATTAAGAGAGAACGAAAAAACTCGTTTTGATGTATTATTTCCGAATGACAAAGAGGCAAAGGAATCAAATGTTGTAAATTGCGTGACTTTTTTTATGGAAAAGTTGGTTGAGTAAAATATTCTTTGTTTTCCTCGCCCACAGTTCTTTTTGACTGCTCAGCGAATTGAAACTGTTAATACAAGCTTCAGATTTCCCTAACAATCCATTTCTCGTTCTTTGAAATCCTGCAGTCAGAATAGATCTCGCAATACAGGAAACGCCTATTGAAATTCTTCTTTCATTAATGCAGAAGCAAAAATGTGAACAATGACATTTGTGAGGGAATTTTGACACCAAAATAATCTGTTCCTTTTCTGACAAAGGTAGGTCTTCCACGCTGAATAAAACATAACTGTTTTTAAAATTATACCTGGATCCAAAAAAGGGTAAATGTCTGAAAACTTGAAGTTTAATCAAAAGCGCCGCGTGCTGGGGAGCATAAAACGATTTTCCGGATTCCTTCTTAGTGTTTTAGGGTTGTAAAAACGCAGTCAGTACAGCTGCTGTTCCTACTAACTACATTTGATATCTCAGCAAAACTTCTCCCCTCAGAATTCCTATTTAAGATGAGAATTTCTGAGAAGATTTAGTAATAGATCATTTTTGCCCTGTAGACCCTGGGTATATGCATTGGCTTTTTCCATAAGACTTCCATAACGTCCATTTCGACTATGCGTTCATGCCTGAAGATTGTGATCGGTATCAAGTATAAAAATGCCTTTTTTAATCGCACTGAAGGGCATGTAGTGGCTAAGACCACAGGTTTCAGAGATTGAGAGTGGTGCGTTCACATCACACACTTCTGTCCCTTAATGCCAGGGCACTTCAGGAAATGATTTCACCTCACCATGGCGAGTGATTTCCTCAATGGTAATAAAGGGACAGTATAACCGACATTCCTTTGTTAAATGATTATGAAGTGAAAAGTAGGCAATACATTCAAAGTGTGTCGGAAAAAGCACGGCGCTTGGAATTTCGTTCGTAACAGTCATCCATGACGGGAGCAAGAGCAGTGCTTGTATCCATGGCACCCATTGTGTGAGGTTGTCAAATGCCATGATTCCGAGCCCGGCGCCAAAGATTAAAGGGGAGTGGGGACTGCTGCGTCTCGCTGCACAAGTGCCCAGAGAGCTTCAGGCTGCATGCCACTCTAAGAATTCTTTTAAGGAAAAAAGAGGTATTTAAACATTTTTCCGAACATTCACCAAAAAGGCGTTTTCTCCAAAAAAGAAGTATAAAGTAATTTAAAAAATTGTTTTAGAAGTTTTATTTTGCTAGGACGCTACTCCTATGGCTGGAGATGCTACTTGGGACTCTAAGAAGGTCACGGAGCAGTGTATTCGTTTTGAGTTTCTTCCGGAGAGATACCAGCTCTCGATGATTACCTACGCACTAAGCAGGCTTAGTCCTAGAATACACTAGCTTCATGCTAGTGTATGTGTTTCCATAAACCACTATTTTACTCTCTCTCTCACTATAGTATTTATAAAAATGAAAGTGTTATTGCTAACGATTTACACTACTTACTGTAGAAAGGAGGATTTTATTTTTTATCAAAGGCTTGAACTGACACCATGTCTCTCTCCATACTCATCATTTTTCTCTTTATCGATTTCTTTTAAATCTTAGGAAAGATTATTTGCAGGAACCAACTACTCTCTATGCCTGCGAAATTAAGAGAGAACGAAAAAACTCGTTTTGATGTATTATTTCCGAATGACAAAGAGGCAAAGGAATCAAATGTTGTAAATTGCGTGACTTTTTTTTATGGAAAAGTTGGTTGAGTAAATTATTCTTTGTTTTCCTCGCCCACAGTTCTTTTGACTGCTCAGCGAATTTAACTTTTAATACAAGCTTCAGATTTCCCTAACAATCCATTTCTCGTTCTTTGAAATCCTGCAGTCAGAATAGATCTCGGCAATACAGGAAACGCCTATTGAAATTCTTCTTTCATTAATGCAGAAGCAAAAATGTGAACAATGACATTTGTGAGGGGAATTTTGACACCAAAATAATCTGTTCCTTTTCTGACAAAGGTAGGTCTTCCACGCTGAATAAAACATAACCTGTTTTAAAATTATACCTGGATCCAAAAAAGGGTAAATGTCTGAAAACTTGAAGTTTAATCAAAAGCGCCGCGTGCTGGGGAGCATATAAACGGATTTTCCGGATTCCTTCTTAGTGTTTTAGGGTGTAAAAAACGCAGTCAGTACAGCTGCTGTTCCTACTAACTACATTTGATATCTCAGCAAAACTTCTCCCCCTCAGAATTCCTATTTAAGATGAGAATTTCTGAGAAGATTTAGTATAGATCATTTTTTGCCCTGTAGACCCTGGGTATATGCATTGGCTTTTTCCATAAGACTTCCATAACGTCATTTCGACATGCGTTCATGCCTGAAGATTGTGATCGGTATCAAGTATAAAAATGCCTTTTTAATCGCACTGAAGGGCATGTAGTGGCTAAGACCACAGGTTTCAGAGATTGAGAGTGGTGCGTTCACATCACACACTTCTGTCCCTTAATGCCAGGGCACTTCAGGAAATGATTTCACCTCACCATGGCGAGTGATTTCCTCAATGGTAATAAAGGGACAGTATAACCGACCATTCCTTGTTAAATGATTATGAAGTGAAAAGTAGGCAATACATTCAAAGTGTGTCGGAAAAAGCACGGCGCTTGGAATTTCGTTCGTAACAGTCATCCATGACGGGAGCAAGAGCAGTGCTTGTATCCATGGCACCCATTGTGTGAGGTTGTCAAATGCCATGATTCCGAGCCCGGCGCCAAAGATTAAAGGGGAGTGGGGACTGCTGCGTCTCGCTGCACAAGTGCCCAGAGAGCTTCAGGCTGCATGCCACTCTAAGATTCTTTTAAGGAAAAAGAGGTATTTAAACATTTTTCCGAACATTCACCAAAAAGGCGTTTTCTCCAAAAAAGAAGTATAAAGTAATTTAAAAATTGTTTTAGAAGTTTTATTTTGCTAGGACGCTACTCCTATGGCTGGAGATGCTACTTGGGACTCTAAAGAAGGTCACGGAGCAGTGTATTCGTTTTGAGTTTCTTCCGGAGAGATACCAGCTCTCGATGATTACCTACGCACTAAGCAGGCTTAGTCCTAGAATACACTAGCTTCATGCTAGTGTATGTGTTTCGCATAAACCACTATTTTACTCTCTCTCTCACTATAGTATTTATAAAAATGAAAAGTGTTAATGCTAACGATTTACACTACGTACTGTAGAAAGGAGGATTTTAATTTTTATCAAAGGCTTGAACTGACACCATGTCTCTCTCCATACTCATCATTTTTCTCTTTATCGATTTCTTTTAAATCTTAGGAAAGATTATTTGCAGGAACCAACTACTCTCTATGCCTGCGAAATTAAGAGAGAACGAAAAAACTCGTTTTGATGTATTATTTCCGAATGACAAAGAGGCAAAGGAATCAAATGTTGTAAATTGCGTGACTTTTTTTATGGAAAAGTTGGTTGAGTAAAATATTCTTTGTTTTCCTCGCCCACAGTTCTTTTGACTGCTCAGCGAATTGAACTGTTAATACAAGCTTCAGATTTCCCTAACAATCCATTTCTCGTTCTTTGAAATCCTGCAGTCAGAATAGATCTCGCAATACAGGAAACGCCTATTGAAATTCTTCTTTCATTAATGCAGAAGCAAAAATGTGAACAATGACATTTGTGAGGGGAATTTTGACACCAAATAATCTGTTCCTTTTCTGACAAAGGTAGTTCTTCCACGCTGAATAAAACATAACTGTTTTAAAATTATACCTGGATCCAAAAAAGGGTAAATGTCTGAAAACTTGAAGTTTAATCAAAAGCGCCGCGTGCTGGGGAGCATAAAACGGATTTTCCGGATTCCTTCTTAGTGTTTTAGGGTGTAAAAACGCAGTCAGGTACAGCTGCTGTTCCTACTAACTACATTTGATATCTCAGCAAAACTTCTCCCCTCAGAATTCCTAATTTAAGATGAGAATTTCTGAGAAGATTTAGTATAGATCATTTTTTGCCCTGTAGACCCTGGGTATATGCATTGGCTTTTTCCATAAGACTTCCATAACGTCATTTCGACTATGCGTTCATGCCTGAAGATTGTGATCGGTATCAATGTATAAAAATGCCTTTTTAATCGCACTGAAGGGCATGTAGTGGCTAAGACCACAGGTTTCAGAGATTGAGAGTGGTGCGTTCACATCACACACTTCTGTCCCTTAATGCCAGGGCACTTCAGGAAATGATTTCACCTCACCATGGCGAGTGATTTCCTCAATGGTAATAAAGGGACAGTATAAACCGACATTCCTTGTTAAATGATTATGAAGTGAAAAGTAGGCAATACATTCAAAGTGTGTCGGAAAAAGCACGGCGCTTGGAATTTCGTTCGTAACAGTCATCCATGACGGGAGCAAGAGCAGTGCTTGTATCCATGGCACCCATTGTGTGAGGTTGTCAAATGCCATGATTCGAGCCCGGCGCCAAAGATTAAAGGGAGTGGGGACTGCTGCGTCTCCGCTGCACAAGTGCCCAGAGAGCTTCAGGCTGCATGCCACTCTAAGATTCTTTTAAGGAAAAAGAGGTATTTAAACATTTTTCCGAACATTCACCAAAAAGGCGTTTCTCCAAAAAAGAAGTATAAAGTAATTTAAAAATTGTTTTAGAAGTTTTATTTTGCTAGGACGCTACTCCTATAGGCTGGAGATGCTACTTGGGACTCTAAAGAAGGTCACGGAGCAGTGTATTCGTTTTGAGTTTCTTCCGGAGAGATACCAGCTCTCGATGATTACCTACGCACTAAGCAGGCTTAGTCCTAGAATACACTAGCTTCATGCTAGTGTATGTGTTTCCATAAACCACTATTTTACTCTCTCTCTCACTATAGTATTTATAAAAATGAAAGTGTTATTGCTAACGATTTACACTACTTACTGTTGAAAGGAGGATTTTAATTTTTATCAAAGGCTTGAACTGACACCATGTCTCTCTCCATACTCATCATTTTTCTCTTTATCGATTTCTTTTAAATCTTAGGAAAGATTATTTGCAGGAACCAACTACTCTCTATGCCTGCGAAATTAAGAAGAGAACGAAAAAACTCGTTTTGATGTATTATTTCCGAATGACAAAGAGGCAAAGAATCAAATGTTGTAAATTGCGTGACTTTTTTTATGGAAAAGTTGGTTGAGTAAAATATTCTTTGTTTTCCTCGCCAACAGTTCTTTTGACTGCTCAGCGAATTGAACTGTTAATACAAGCTTCAGATTTCCCTAACAATCCATTTCTCGTTCTTTGAAATCCTGCAGGTCAGAATAGATCTCGCACATACAGGAAACGCCTATTGAAATTCTTCTTTCATTAATGCAGAAGCAAAAAATGTGAACAATGACATTTGTGAGGGGAATTTTGACACCAAAATAATCTGTTCCTTTTCTGACAAAGGTAGGTCTTCCACGCTGAATAAAACATAACTGTTTTAAAATTATACCTGGATCCAAAAAAGGGTAAATGTCTGAAAACTTGAAGTTTAATTCAAAAGCGCCGCGTGCTGGGGAGCATAAAACGGATTTTCCGGATTCCTTCTTAGTGTTTTAGGGTGTAAAAACGCAGTCAGTACAGCTGCTGTTCCTACTAACTACATTTGATATCTCAGCAAAACTTCTCCCCTCAGAATTCCTATTTAAGATGAGAATTTCTGAGAAGATTTAGTTAGTAGATCATTTTTTGCCCTGTAGACCCCTGGGTATATGCATTGGCTTTTTCCATAAGACTTCCATAACGTCATTTCGACTATGCGTTCATGCCTGAAGATTGTGATCGGTATCAAGTATAAAAATGCCTTTTTAATCGCACTGAAGGGCATGTAGTGGCTAAGACCACAGGTTTCAGAGATTGAGAGTGGTGCGTTCACATCACACACTTCTGTCCCTTAATGCTCAGGGCACTTCAGGAAATGATTTCACCTCACCATGGCGAGTGATTTCCTCAATGGTAATAAAGGGACAGTATAACCGACATTCCTTGTTAAATGATTATGAAGTGAAAAAGTAGGCAATACATTCAAAGTGTGTCGGAAAAAAGCACGGCGCTTGGAATTTCGTTCGTAACAGTCATCCATGACGGGAGCAAGAGCAGTGCTTGTATCCATGGCACCCATTGTGTGAGGTTGTCAAATGCCATGATTCCGAAGCCCGGCGCCAAAGATTAAAGGGGAGTGGGGACTGCTGCGTCTCGCTGCACAAGTGCCAGAGAGCTTCAGGCTGCATGCCACTCTAAGATTCTTTTAAGGAAAAAGAGGTATTTAAACATTTTTCCGAACATTCACCCCAAAAAGGCGTTTTCTCCAAAAAAAGAAGTATTAAAGTAATTTAAAAATTGTTTTAGAAGTTTTATTTTGCTAGGACGCTACTCCTATGGCTGGAGATGCTACTTGGGACTCTAAAGAAGGTCACGGAGCAGTGTATTCGTTTTGAGTTTCTTCCGGAGAGATACCAGCTCTCGATGATTACCTACGCACTAAGCAGGCTTAGTCCTAGAAATACACTAGCTTCATGCTAGTGTATGTGTTTCCATAAACCACTATTTTACTCTGCTCTCTCACTATAGTATTTATAAAAATGAAAGTGTTATTGCTAACGATTTACACTACTTACTGTAGAAAGGAGGATTTTAATTTTTATCAAAGGCTTGAACTGACACCATGTCTCTCTCCATACTCATCATTTTTCTCTTTATCGATTTCTTTTAAATCTTAGGAAAGATTATTTGCAGGAACCAACTACTCTCTATGCCTGCGAAATTAAGAGAGAACGAAAAAACTCGTTTTGATGTATTATTTCTGAATGACAAAGAGGCAAAGGAATCAAATGTTGTAAATTGCGTGACTTTTTTTATGGAAAAGTTGGTTGAGTAAAATATTCTTTGTTTTCCTCGCCCACAGTTCTTTTGACTGCTCAGCGAATTGAACTGTTAATACAAGCTTCAGATTTCCCTAACAATCCATTTCTCGTTCTTTTGAAATCCTGCAGTCAGAATAGATCTCTGCAATACAGGAAACGCCTATTGAAATTCTTCTTTCATTAATGCAGAAGCAAAAAATGTGAACAATGACATTTGTGAGGGGAATTTTGACACCAAATAATCTGTTCCTTTTCTGACAAAGGTAGGTCTTCCACGCTGAATAAAACATAACTGTTTTAAAATTATACCTGGATCCAAAAAAGGGTAAATGTCTGAAAACTTGAAGTTTAATCAAAAGCGCCGCGTGCTGGGAGCATAAAACGGATTTTCCGGATTCCTTCTTAGTGTTTTAGGGTGTAAAAACGCAGTCAGTACAGCTGCTGTTCCTACTAACTACATTTGATATCTCAGCAAAACTTCTCCCCTCAGAATTCCTATTTAAGATGAGAATTTCTGAGAAGATTTAGTATAGATCATTTTTTGCCCTGTAGACCCTGGGTATATGCATTGGCTTTTTCCATAAGACTTCCATAACGTCATTTCGACTATGCGTTCATGCCTGAAGATTGTGATCGGTATCAAGTATAAAAAATGCCTTTTAATCGCACTGAAGGGCATGTAGTGGCTAAGACCACAGGTTTCAGAGATTGAGAGTGGTGCGTTCACATCACACACTTCTGTCCCTTAATGCCAGGGCACTTCAGGAAATGATTTCACCTCACCATGGCGATGTGATTTCCTCAATGGTAATAAAGGGACAGTATAAACCGACATTCCTTGTTAAATGATTATGAAGTGAAAAGTAGGCAATACATTCAAAGTGTGTCGGAAAAAGCACCGGCGCTTGGAATTTCGTTCGTAACAGTCATCCATGACGGGAGCAAGAGCAGTGGCTTGTATCCATGGCACCCATTGTGTGAGGTTGTCAAATGCATGATTCCGAGCCCGGCGCCAAAGATTAAAGGGGAGTGGGGGACTGCTGCGTCTCGCTGCACAAGTGCCCAGAGAGCTTCAGGCTGCATGCCACTCTAAGATTCTTTTAAGGAAAAAGAGGTATTTAAACATTTTTCCGAACATTCACAAAAAAGGCGTTTTCTCCAAAAAGAAGTATAAAGTAAATTAAAAATTGTTTTAGAAGTTTTATTTTGCTAGGACGCTACTCCTATGGCTGGAGATGCTACTTGGGACTCGTCCAAAGAGGTCACGGAGCAGTGTATTCGTTTTGAGTTTCTTCCGGAGAGATACCAGCTCTCGATGATTACCTACGCACTAAGCAGGCTTAGTCCTAGAATACACTAGCTTCATGCTAGTGTATGTGTTTCCATAAACCACTATTTTACTCTCTCTCTCACTATAGTATTTATAAAAATGAAAGTGTTATTGCTAACGATTTACACTACTTACTGTAGAAAGGAGGATTTTAATTTTTATCAAAGGCTTGAACTGACACCATGTCTCTCTCCATACTCATCATTTTTCTCTTTATCGATTTCTTTTAAATCTTAGGAAAGATTATTTGCAGGAACCAACTACTCTCTATGCCTGCGAATTAAGAGAGAACGAAAAAAACTCGTTTTGATGTATTATTTCTGAATGACAAAGAGGCAAAGGAATCAAATGTTGTAAATTGCGTGACTTTTTTTATGGAAAAGTTGGTTGAGTAAAATATTCTTTGTTTTCCTCGCCCACAGTTCTTTTGACTGCTCAGCGAATTGAACTGTTAATACAAGCTTCAGATTTCCCTAACAATCCATTTCTCGTTCTTTGAAATCCTGCAGTCAGAATAGATCTCGCAATACAGGAAACGAATACAGGAAACGCCTATTGAAATTCTTCTTTCATTAATGCAGAAGCAAAAATGTGAACAATGACATTTGTGAGGGGAATTTTGACACCAAAATAATCTGTTCCTTTTCTGACAAAGGTAGGTCTTCCACGCTGAATAAAACATAACTGTTTTAAAATTATACCTGGATCCAAAAAAGGGTAAATGTCTGAAAACTTGAAGTTTAATCAAAAGCGCCGCGTGCTGGGGAGCATAAAACGGATTTTCCGGATTCCTTCTTAGTGTTTTAGGGTGTAAAAACGCAGTCAGTACAGCTGCTGTTCCTACTAACTACATTTGATATCTCAGCAAAACTTCTCCCCTCAGAATTCCTATTTAAGATGAGAATTTCTGAGAAGATTTAGTATAGATCATTTTTTGCCCTGTAGACCCTGGGTATATGCATTGGCTTTTTCCATAAGACTTCCATAACGTCATTTCGACTATGCGTTCATGCCTGAAGATTGTGATCGGTATCAAGTATAAAAATGCCTTTTTAATCGCACTGAAGGGCATGTAGTGGCTAAGACCACAGGTTTCAGAGATTGAGAGTGGTGCGTTCACATCACACACTTCTGTCCCTTAATGCCAGGGCACTTCAGGAAATGATTTCACCTCACCATGGCGAGTGATTTCCTCAATGGTAATAAAGGGACAGTATAACCGACATTCCTTGTTAAATGATTATGAAGTGAAAAGTAGGCAATACATTCAAAGTGTGTCGGAAAAAGCACGGCGCTTGGAATTTCGTTCGTAACAGTCATCCATGACGGGAGCAAGAGCAGTGCTTGTATCCATGGCACCCATTGTGTGAGGTTGTCAAATGCCATGATTCCGAGCCCGGCGCCAAAGATTAAAGGGGAGTGGGGACTGCTGCGTCTCGCTGCACAAGTGCCCAGAGAGCTTCAGGCTGCATGCCACTCTAAGATTCTTTTAAGGAAAAAGAGGTATTTAAACATTTTTCCGAACATTCACAAAAAAGGCGTTTTCTCCAAAAAAGAAGTATAAAGTAAATTAAAAATTGTTTTAGAAGTTTTATTTTGCTAGGACGCTACTCCTATGGCTGGAGATGCTACTTGGGACTCGAAAGAAGGTCACGGAGCAGTGTATTCGTTTTGAGTTTCTTCCGGAGAGATACCAGCTCTCGATGATTACCTACGCACTAAGCAGGCTTAGTCCTAGAATACACTAGCTTCATGCTAGTGTATGTGTTTCCATAAACCACTATTTTACTCTCTCTCTCACTATAGTATTTATAAAAATGAAAGTGTTATTGCTAACGATTTACACTACTTACTGTAGAAAGGAGGATTTTAATTTTTATCAAAGGCTTGAACTGACACCATGTCTCTCTCCATACTCATCATTTTTCTCTTTATCGATTTCTTTTAAATCTTAGGAAAGATTATTTGCAGGAACCAACTACTCTCTATGCCTGCGAAATTAAGAGAGAACGAAAAAACTCGTTTTGATGTATTATTTCTGAATGACAAAGAGGCAAAGGAATCAAATGTTGTAAATTGCGTGACTTTTTTTATGGAAAAGTTGGTTGAGTAAAATATTCTTTGTTTTCCTCGCCCACAGTTCTTTTGACTGCTCAGCGAATTGAACTGTTAATACAAGCTTCAGATTTCCCTAACAATCCATTTCTCGTTCTTTGAAATCCTGCAGTCAGAATAGATCTCGCAATACAGGAAACGCCTATTGAAATTCTTCTTTCATTAATGCAGAAGCAAAAATGTGAACAATGACATTTGTGAGGGGAATTTTGACACCAAAATAATCTGTTCCTTTTCTGACAAAGGTAGGTCTTCCACGCTGAATAAAACATAACTGTTTTAAAATTATACCTGGATCCAAAAAAGGGTAAATGTCTGAAAACTTGAAGTTTAATCAAAAGCGCCGCGTGCTGGGGAGCATAAAACGGATTTTCCGGATTCCTTCTTAGTGTTTTAGGGTGTAAAAACGCAGTCAGTACAGCTGCTGTTCCTACTAACTACATTTGATATCTCAGCAAAACTTCTCCCCTCAGAATTCCTATTTAAGATGAGAATTTCTGAGAAGATTTAGTATAGATCATTTTTTGCCCTGTAGACCCTGGGTATATGCATTGGCTTTTTCCATAAGACTTCCATAACGTCATTTCGACTATGCGTTCATGCCTGAAGATTGTGATCGGTATCAAGTATAAAAATGCCTTTTTAATCGCACTGAAGGGCATGTAGTGGCTAAGACCACAGGTTTCAGAGATTGAGAGTGGTGCGTTCACATCACACACTTCTGTCCCTTAATGCCAGGGCACTTCAGGAAATGATTTCACCTCACCATGGCGAGTGATTTCCTCAATGGTAATAAAGGGACAGTATAACCGACATTCCTTGTTAAATGATTATGAAGTGAAAAGTAGGCAATACATTCAAAGTGTGTCGGAAAAAGCACGGCGCTTGGAATTTCGTTCGTAACAGTCATCCATGACGGGAGCAAGAGCAGTGCTTGTATCCATGGCACCCATTGTGTGAGGTTGTCAAATGCCATGATTCCGAGCCCGGCGCCAAAGATTAAAGGGGAGTGGGGACTGCTGCGTCTCGCTGCACAAGTGCCCAGAGAGCTTCAGGCTGCATGCCACTCTAAGATTCTTTTAAGGAAAAAGAGGTATTTAAACATTTTTCCGAACATTCACCAAAAAGGCGTTTTCTCCAAAAAAGAAGTATAAAGTAAATTAAAAATTGTTTTAGAAGTTTTATTTTGCTAGGACGCTACTCCTATGGCTGGAGATGCTACTTGGGACTCGAAAGAAGGTCACGGAGCAGTGTATTCGTTTTGAGTTTCTTCCGGAGAGATACCAGCTCTCGATGATTACCTACGCACTAAGCAGGCTTAGTCCTAGAATACACTAGCTTCATGCTAGTGTATGTGTTTCCATAAACCACTATTTTACTCTCTCTCTCACTATAGTATTTATAAAAATGAAAGTGTTATTGCTAACGATTTACACTACTTACTGTAGAAAGGAGGATTTTAATTTTTATCAAAGGCTTGAACTGACACCATGTCTCTCTCCATACTCATCATTTTTCTCTTTATCGATTTCTTTTAAATCTTAGGAAAGATTATTTGCAGGAACCAACTACTCTCTATGCCTGCGAAATTAAGAGAGAACGAAAAAACTCGTTTTGATGTATTATTTCTGAATGACAAAGAGGCAAAGGAATCAAATGTTGTAAATTGCGTGACTTTTTTTATGGAAAAGTTGGTTGAGTAAAATATTCTTTGTTTTCCTCGCCCACAGTTCTTTTGACTGCTCAGCGAATTGAACTTTTAATACAAGCTTCAGATTTCCCTAACAATCCATTTCTCGTTCTTTGAAATCCTGCAGTCAGAATAGATCTCGCAATACAGGAAACGCCTATTGAAATTCTTCTTTCATTAATGCAGAAGCAAAAATGTGAACAATGACATTTGTGAGGGGAATTTTGACACCAAAATAATCTGTTCCTTTTCTGACAAAGGTAGGTCTTCCACGCTGAATAAAACATAACTGTTTTAAAATTATACCTGGATCCAAAAAAGGGTAAATGTCTGAAAACTTGAAGTTTAATCAAAAGCGCCGCGTGCTGGGGAGCATAAAACGGATTTTCCGGATTCCTTCTTAGTGTTTTAGGGTGTAAAAACGCAGTCAGTACAGCTGCTGTTCCTACTAACTACATTTGATATCTCAGCAAAACTTCTCCCCTCAGAATTCCTATTTAAGATGAGAATTTCTGAGAAGATTTAGTATAGATCATTTTTTGCCCTGTAGACCCTGGGTATATGCATTGGCTTTTTCCATAAGACTTCCATAACGTCATTTCGACTATGCGTTCATGCCTGAAGATTGTGATCGGTATCAAGTATAAAAATGCCTTTTTAATCGCACTGAAGGGCATGTAGTGGCTAAGACCACAGGTTTCAGAGATTGAGAGTGGTGCGTTCACATCACACACTTCTGTCCCTTAATGCCAGGGCACTTCAGGAAATGATTTCACCTCACCATGGCGAGTGATTTCCTCAATGGTAATAAAGGGACAGTATAACCGACATTCCTTGTTAAATGATTATGAAGTGAAAAGTAGGCAATACATTCAAAGTGTGTCGGAAAAAGCACGGCGCTTGGAATTTCGTTCGTAACAGTCATCCATGACGGGAGCAAGAGCAGTGCTTGTATCCATGGCACCCATTGTGTGAGGTTGTCAAATGCCATGATTCCGAGCCCGGCGCCAAAGATTAAAGGGGAGTGGGGACTGCTGCGTCTCGCTGCACAAGTGCCCAGAGAGCTTCAGGCTGCATGCCACTCTAAGATTCTTTTAAGGAAAAAGAGGTATTTAAACATTTTTCCGAACATTCACCAAAAAGGCGTTTTCTCCAAAAAAGAAGTATAAAGTAAATTAAAAATTGTTTTAGAAGTTTTATTTTGCTAGGACGCTACTCCTATGGCTGGAGATGCTACTTGGGACTCTAAAGAAGGTCACGGAGCAGTGTATTCGTTTTGAGTTTCTTCCGGAGAGATACCAGCTCTCGATGATTACCTACGCACTAAGCAGGCTTAGTCCTAGAATACACTAGCTTCATGCTAGTGTATGTGTTTCCATAAACCACTATTTTACTCTCTCTCTCACTATAGTATTTATAAAAATGAAAGTGTTATTGCTAACGATTTACACTACTTACTGTAGAAAGGAGGATTTTAATTTTTATCAAAGGCTTGAACTGACACCATGTCTCATACTCATCATTTTTCTCTTTATCGATTTCTTTTAAATCTTAGGAAAGATTATTTGCAGGAACCAACTACTCTCTATGCCTGCGAAATTAAGAGAGAACGAAAAAACTCGTTTTGATGTATTATTTCTGAATGACAAAGAGGCAAAGGAATCAAATGTTGTAAATTGCGTGACTTTTTTTATGGAAAAGTTGGTTGAGTAAAATATTCTTTGTTTTCCTCGCCCACAGTTCTTTTGACTGCTCAGCGAATTGAACTTTTAATACAAGCTTCAGATTTCCCTAACAATCCATTTCTCGTTCTTTGAAATCCTGCAGTCAGAATAGATCTCGCAATACAGGAAACGCCTATTGAAATTCTTCTTTCATTAATGCAGAAGCAAAAATGTGAACAATGACATTTGTGAGGGGGAATTTTGACACCAAATAATCTGTTCCTTTTCTGACAAAGGTAGGTCTTCCACGCTGAATAAAACATAACTGTTTTAAAATTATACCTGGATCCAAAAAAGGGTAAATGTCTGAAAACTTGAAGTTTAATCAAAAGCGCCGCGTGCTGGGGAGCATAAAACGGATTTTCCGGATTCCTTCTTAGTGTTTTAGGGTGTAAAAACGCAGTCAGTACAGCTGCTGTTCCTACTAACTACATTTGATATCTCAGCAAAACTTCTCCCCTCAGAATTCCTATTTAAGATGAGAATTTCTGAGAAGATTTAGTATAGATCATTTTTTGCCCTGTAGACCCTGGGTATATGCATTGGCTTTTTCCATAAGACTTCCATAACGTCATTTCGACTATGCGTTCATGCCTGAAGATTGTGATCGGTATCAAGTATAAAAATGCCTTTTTAATCGCACTGAAGGGCATGTAGTGGCTAAGACCACAGGTTTCAGAGATTGAGAGTGGTGCGTTCACATCACACACTTCTGTCCCTTAATGCCAGGGCACTTCAGGAAATGATTTCACCTCACCATGGCGAGTGATTTCCTCAATGGTAATAAAGGGACAGTATAACCGACATTCCTTGTTAAATGATTATGAAGTGAAAAGTAGGCAATACATTCAAAGTGTGTCGGAAAAAGCACGGCGCTTGGAATTTCGTTCGTAACAGTCATCCATGACGGGAGCAAGAGCAGTGCTTGTATCCATGGCACCCATTGTGTGAGGTTGTCAAATGCCATGATTCCGAGCCCGGCGCCAAAGATTAAAGGGGAGTGGGGACTGCTGCGTCTCGCTGCACAAGTGCCCAGAGAGCTTCAGGCTGCATGCCACTCTAAGATTCTTTTAAGGAAAAAGAGGTATTTAAACATTTTTCCGAACATTCACAAAAAAGGCGTTTTCTCCAAAAAAGAAGTATAAAGTAAATTAAAAATTGTTTTAGAAGTTTTATTTTGCTAGGACGCTACTCCTATGGCTGGAGATGCTACTTGGGACTCTAAAGAAGGTCACGGAGCAGTGTATTCGTTTTGAGTTTCTTCCGGAGAGATACCAGCTCTCGATGATTACCTACGCACTAAGCAGGCTTAGTCCTAGATACACTAGCTTCATGCTAGTGTATGTGTTTCCATAAACCACTATTTTACTCTCTCTCTCACTATAGTATTTATAAAAATGAAAGTGTTATTGCTAACGATTTACACTACTTACTGTAGAAAGGAGGATTTTAATTTTTATCAAAGGCTTGAACTGACACCATGTCTCTCTCCATATACTCATCATTTTTCTCTTTATCGATTTCTTTTAAATCTTAGGAAAGATTATTTGCAGGAACCAACTACTCTCTATGCCTGCGAAATTAAGAGAGAACGAAAAAACTCGTTTTGATGTATTATTTCTGAATGACAAAGAGGCAAAGGAATCAAATGTTGTAAATTGCGTGACTTTTTTTATGGAAAAGTTGGTTGAGTAAAATATTCTTTGTTTTCCTCGCCCACAGTTCTTTTGACTGCTCAGCGAATTGAACTGTTAATACAAGCTTCAGATTTCCCTAACAATCCATTTCTCGTTCTTTGAAATCCTGCAGTCAGAATAGATCTCGCAATACAGGAAACGCCTATTGAAATTCTTCTTTCATTAATGCAGAAGCAAAAATGTGAACAATGACATTTGTGAGGGAATTTTGACACCAAAATAATCTGTTCCTTTTCTGACAAAGGTAGGTCTTCCACGCTGAATAAAACATAACTGTTTTAAAATTATACCTGGATCCAAAAAAGGGTAAATGTCTGAAAACTTGAAGTTTAATCAAAAGCGCCGCGTGCTGGGGAGCATAAAACGGATTTTCCGGATTCCTTCTAGTGTTTTAGGGTGTAAAAACGCAGTCAGTACAGCTGCTGTTCCTACTAACTACATTTGATATCTCAGCAAAACTTCTCCCCTCAGAATTCCTATTTAAGATGAGAATTTCTGAGAAGATTTAGTATAGATCATTTTTTGCCCTGTAGACCCTGGGTATATGCATTGGCTTTTTCATAAGACTTCCATAACGTCATTTCGACTATGCGTTCATGCCTGAAGATTGTGATCGGTATCAAGTATAAAAATGCCTTTTTAATCGCACTGAAGGGCATGTAGTGGCTAAGACCACAGGTTTCAGAGATTGAGAGTGGTGCGTTCACATCACACACTTCTGTCCCTTAATGCCAGGGCACTTCAGGAAATGATTTCACCTCACCATGGCGAGTGATTTCCTCAATGGTAATAAAGGGACAGTATAACCGACATTCCTTGTTAAATGATTATGAAGTGAAAAGTAGGCAATACATTCAAAGTGTGTCGGAAAAAGCACGGCGCTTGGAATTTCGTTCGTAACAGTCATCCATGACGGGAGCAAGAGCAGTGCTTGTATCCATGGCACCCATTGTGTGAGGTTGTCAAATGCCATGATTCCGAGCCCGGCGCCAAAGATTAAAGGGGAGTGGGGACTGCTGCGTCTCGCTGCACAAGTGCCCAGAGAGCTTCAGGCTGCATGCCACTCTAAGATTCTTTTAAGGAAAAAGAGGTATTTAAACATTTTTCCGAACATTCACAAAAAAGGCGTTTTCTCCAAAAAAGAAGTATAAAGTAAATTAAAAATTGTTTTAGAAGTTTTATTTTGCTAGGACGCTACTCCTATGGCTGGAGATGCTACTTGGGACTCTAAAGAAGGTCACGGAGCAGTGTATTCGTTTTGAGTTTCTTCCGGAGAGATACCAGCTCTCGATGATTACCTACGCACTAAGCAGGCTTAGTCCTAGAATACACTAGCTTCATGCTAGTGTATGTGTTTCCATAAACCACTATTTTACTCTCTCTCTCACTATAGTATTTATAAAAAATGAAAGTGTTATTGCTAACGATTTACACTACTTACTGTAGAAAGGAGGATTTTAATTTTTATCAAAGGCTTGAACTGACACCATGTCTCTCTCCATACTCATCATTTTCTCTTTATCGATTTCTTTTAAATCTTAGGAAAGATTATTTGCAGGAACCAACTACTCTCTATGCCTGCGAAATTAAGAGAGAACGAAAAAACTCGTTTTGATGTATTATTTCTGAATGACAAAGAGGCAAAGGAATCAAATGTTGTAAATTGCGTGACTTTTTTTATGGAAAAGTTGGTTGAGTAAAATATTCTTTGTTTTCCTCGCCCACAGTTCTTTTGACTGCTCAGCGAATTGAACTGTTAATACAAGCTTCAGATTTCCCTAACAATCCATTTCTCGTTCTTTGAAATCCTGCAGTCAGAATAGATCTCGCAATACAGGAAACGCCTATTGAAATTCTTCTTTCATTAATGCAGAAGCAAAAATGTGAACAATGACATTTGTGAGGGGAATTTTGACACCAAAATAATCTGTTCCTTTTCTGACAAAGGTAGGTCTTCCACGCTGAATAAAACATAACTGTTTTAAAATTATACCTGGATCCAAAAAAGGGTAAATGTCTGAAAACTTGAAGTTTAATCAAAAGCGCCGCGTGCTGGGGAGCATAAAACGGATTTTCCGGATTCCTTCTTAGTGTTTTAGGGTGTAAAAACGCAGTCAGTACAGCTGCTGTTCCTACTAACTACATTTGATATCTCAGCAAAACTTCTCCCCTCAGAATTCCTATTTAAGATGAGAATTTCTGAGAAGATTTAGTATAGATCATTTTTTGCCCTGTAGACCCTGGGTATATGCATTGGCTTTTTCCATAAGACTTCCATAACGTCATTTCGACTATGCGTTCATGCCTGAAGATTGTGATCGGTATCAAGTATAAAAATGCCTTTTTAATCGCACTGAAGGGCATGTAGTGGCTAAGACCACAGGTTTCAGAGATTGAGAGTGGTGCGTTCACATCACACACTTCTGTCCCTTAATGCCAGGGCACTTCAGGAAATGATTTCACCTCACCATGGCGAGGGCGAGTGGATTTCCTCAATGGTAATAAAGGGACAGTATAACCGACATTCCTTGTTAAATGATTATGAAGTGAAAAGTAGGCAATACATTCAAAGTGTGTCGGAAAAAGCACGGCGCTTGGAATTTCGTTCGTAACAGTCATCCACGACGGGAGCAAGAGCAGTGCTTGTATCCATGGCACCCATTGTGTGAGGTTGTCAAATGCCATGATTCCGAGCCCGCGCCAAAGATTAAAGGGGAGTGGGGACTGCTGCGTCTCGCTGCACAAGTGCCCAGAGAGCTTCAGGCTGCATGCCACTCTAAGATTCTTTTAAGGAAAAAGAGGTATTTTAAACATTTTTCCGAACATTCACAAAAAAGGCGTTTTCTCCAAAAAAGAAGTATAAAGTAAATTAAAAATTGTTTTAGAAGTTTTATTTTGCTAGGACGCTACTCCTATGGCTGGAGATGCTACTTGGGACTCGAAAGAAGGTCACGGAGCAGTGTATTCGTTTTGAGTTTCTTCCGGAGAGATACCAGCTCTCGATGATTACCTACGCACTAAGCAGGCTTAGTCCTAGAATACACTAGCTTCATGCTAGTGTATGTGTTTCCATAAACCACTATTTTACTCTCTCTCTCACTATAGTATTTATAAAAATGAAAGTGTTATTGCTAACGATTTACACTACTTACTGTAGAAAGGAGGATTTTAATTTTTATCAAAGGCTTGAACTGACACCATGTCTCTCTCCATACTCATCATTTTTCTCTTTATCGATTCTTTTAAATCTTAGGAAAGATTATTTGCAGGAACCAACTACTCTCTATGCCTGCGAAATTAAGAGAGAACGAAAAAAACTCGTTTTGATGTATTATTTCTGAATGACAAAGAGGCAAAGGAATCAAATGTTGTAAATTGCGTGACTTTTTTTATGGAAAAGTTGGTTGAGTAAAATATTCTTTGTTTTCCTCGCCCACAGTTCTTTTGACTGCTCAGCGAATTGAACTGTTAATACAAGCTTCAGATTTCCCTAACAATCCATTTCTCGTTCTTTGAAATCCTGCAGTCAGAATAGATCTCGCAATACAGGAAACGCCTATTGAAATTCTTCTTTCATTAATGCAGAAGCAAAAATGTGAACAATGACATTTGTGAGGGGAATTTTGACACCAAAATAATCTGTTCCTTTTCTGACAAAGGTAGGTCTTTTTCCCCCACGCTGAATAAAACATAACTGTTTTAAAATTATACCTGGATCCAAAAAAGGGTAAATGTCTGAAAACTTGAAGTTTAATCAAAAGCGCCGCGTGCTGGGGAGCATAAAACGGATTTTCCGGATTCCTTCTTAGTGTTTTAGGGTGTAAAAACGCAGTCAGTACAGCTGCTGTTCCTACTAACTACATTTGATATCTCAGCAAAACTTCTCCCCTCAGAATTCCTATTTAAGATGAGAATTTCTGAGAAGATTTAGTATAGATCATTTTTTGCCCTGTAGACCCTGGGTATATGCATTGGCTTTTTCCATAAGACTTCCATAACGTCATTTCGACTATGCGTTCATGCCTGAAGATTGTGATCGGTATCAAGTATAAAAAATGCCTTTTTAATCGCACTGAAGGGCATGTAGTGGCTAAGACCACAGGTTTCAGAGATTGAGAGTGGTGCGTTCACATCACACACTTCTGTCCCTTAATGCCAGGGCACTTCAGGAAATGATTTCACCTCACCATGGCGAGTGATTTCCTCAATGGTAATAAAGGGACAGTATAACCGACATTCCTTGTTAAATGATTATGAAGTGAAAAGTAGGCAATACATTCAAAGTGTGTCGGAAAAAGCACGGCGCTTGGAATTTCGTTCGTAACAGTCATCCACGACGGGAGCAAGAGCAGTGCTTGTATCCATGGCACCCATTGTGTGAGGTTGTCAAATGCCATGATTCCGAGCCCGGCGCCAAAGATTAAAGGGGAGTGGGGACTGCTGCGTCTCGCTGCACAAGTGCCCAGAGAGCTTCAGGCTGCATGCCACTCTAAGATTCTTTTAAGGAAAAAGAGGTATTTAAACATTTTTCCGAACATTCACCAAAAAGGCGTTTTCTCCAAAAAAGAAGTATAAAGTAAATTAAAAATGTTTTAGAAGTTTTATTTTGCTAGGACGCTACTCCTATGGCTGGAGATGCTACTTGGGACTCGAAAGAAGGTCACGGAGCAGTGTATTCGTTTTGAGTTTCTTCCGGAGAGATACCAGCTCTCGATGATTACCTACGCACTAAGCAGGCTTAGTCCTAGAATACACTAGCTTCATGCTAGTGTATGTGTTTCCATAAACCACTATTTTACTCTCTCTCTCACTATAGTATTTATAAAAATGAAAGTGTTATTGCTAACGATTTACACTACTTACTGTAGAAAGGAGGATTTTAATTTTTATCAAAGGCTTGAACTGACACCATGTCTCTCTCCATACTCATCATTTTTCTCTTTATCGATTTCTTTTAAATCTTAGGAAAGATTATTTGCAGGGAACCAACTACTCTCTATGCCTGCGAAATTAAGAGAGAACGAAAAAACTCGTTTTGATGTATTATTTCTGAATGACAAAGAGGCAAAGGAATCAAATGTTGTAAATTGCGTGACTTTTTTTATGGAAAAGTTGGTTGAGTAAAATATTCTTTGTTTTCCTCGCCCACAGTTCTTTTGACTGCTCAGCGAATTGAACTGTTAATACAAGCTTCAGATTTCCCTAACAATCCATTTCTCGTTCTTTGAAATCCTGCAGTCAGAATAGATCTCGCAATACAGGAAACGCCTATTGAAATTCTTCTTTCATTAATGCAGAAGCAAAAATGTGAACAATGACATTTGTGAGGGGAATTTTGACACCAAAATAATCTGTTCCTTTTCTGACAAAGGTAGGTCTTCCACGCTGAATAAAACATAACTGTTTTAAAATTATACCTGGATCCAAAAAAGGGTAAATGTCTGAAAACTTGAAGTTTAATCAAAAGCGCCGCGTGCTGGGGAGCATAAAACGGATTTTCCCGGATTCCTTCTTAGTGTTTAGGGTGTAAAAACGCAGTCAGTACAGCTGCTGTTCCTACTAACTACATTTGATATCTCAGCAAAACTTCTCCCCTCAGAATTCCTATTTAAGATGAGAATTTCTGAGAAGATTTAGTATAGATCATTTTTTGCCCTGTAGACCCTGGGTATATGCATTGGCTTTTTCCATAAGACTTCCATAACGTCATTTCGACTATGCGTTCATGCCTGAAGATTGTGATCGGTATCAAGTATAAAAATGCCTTTTTAATCGCACTGAAGGGCATGTAGTGGCTAAGACCACAGGTTTCAGAGATTGAGAGTGGTGCGTTCACATCACACACTTCTGTCCCTTAATGCCAGGGCACTTCAGGAAATGATTTCACCTCACCATGGCGAGTGATTTCCTCAATGGTAATAAAGGGACAGTATAACCGACATTCCTTGTTAAATGATTATGAAGTGAAAAGTAGGCAATACATTCAAAGTGTGTCGGAAAAAGCACGGCGCTTGGAATTTCGTTCGTAACAGTCATCCACGACGGGAGCAAGAGCAGTGCTTGTATCCATGGCACCCATTGTGTGAGGTTGTCAAATGCCATGATTCCGAGCCCGGCGCCAAAGATTAAAGGGGAGTGGGGACTGCTGCGTCTCGCTGCACAAGTGCCCAGAGAGCTTCAGGCTGCATGCCACTCTAAGATTCTTTTAAGGAAAAAGAGGTATTTAAACATTTTTCCGAACATTCACCAAAAAGGCGTTTTCTCCAAAAAAGAAGTATAAAGTAAATTAAAAATTGTTTTAGAAGTTTTATTTGCTAGGACGCTACTCCTATGGCTGGAGATGCTACTTGGGACTCGAAAGAAGGTCACGGAGCAGTGTATTCGTTTTGAGTTTCTTCCGGAGAGATACCAGCTCTCGATGATTTACCTACGCACTAAGCAGGCTTAGTCCTAGAATACACTAGCTTCATGCTAGTGTATGTGTTTCCATAAACCACTATTTTACTCTCTCTCTCACTATAGTATTTATAAAAATGAAAGTGTTATTGCTAACGATTTACACTACTTACTGTAGAAAGGAGGATTTAATTTTTATCAAAGGCTTGAACTGACACCATGTCTCTCTCCATACTCATCATTTTTCTCTTTATCGATTTCTTTTAAATCTTAGGAAAGATTATTTGCAGGAACCAACTACTCTCTATGCCTGCGAAATTAAGAGAGAACGAAAAAACTCGTTTTGATGTATTATTTCTGAATGACAAAGAGGCAAAGGAATCAAATGTTGTAAATTGCGTGACTTTTTTTATGGAAAAGTTGGTTGAGTAAAATATTCTTTGTTTTCCTCGCCCACAGTTCTTTTGACTGCTCAGCGAATTGAACTGTTAATACAAGCTTCAGATTTCCCTAACAATCCATTTCTCGTTCTTTGAAATCCTGCAGTCAGAATAGATCTCGCAATACAGGAAACGCCTATTGAAATTCTTCTTTCATTAATGCAGAAGCAAAAATGTGAACAATGACATTTGTGAGGGGAATTTTGACACCAAAATAATCTGTTCCTTTTCTGACAAAGGTAGGTCTTCCACGCTGAATAAAACATAACTGTTTTAAAATTATACCTGGATCCAAAAAAGGGTAAATGTCTGAAAACTTGAAGTTTAATCAAAAGCGCCGCGTGCTGGGGAGCATAAAACGGATTTTCCGGATTCCTTCTTAGTGTTTTAGGGTGTAAAAACGCAGTCAGTACAGCTGCTGTTCCTACTAACTACATTTGATATCTCAGCAAAACTTCTCCCCTCAGAATTCCTATTTAAGATGAGAATTTCTGAGAAGATTTAGTATAGATCATTTTTTGCCCTGTAGACCCTGGGTATATGCATTGGCTTTTTCCATAAGACTTCCATAACGTCATTTCGACTATGCGTTCATGCCTGAAGATTGTGATCGGTATCAAGTATAAAAATGCCTTTTTAATCGCACTGAAGGGCATGTAGTGGCTAAGACCACAGGTTTCAGAGATTGAGAGTGGTGCGTTCACATCACACACTTCTGTCCCTTAATGCCAGGGCACTTCAGGAAATGATTTCACCTCACCATGGCGAGTGATTTCCTCAATGGTAATAAAGGGACAGTATAACCGACATTCCTTGTTAATGATTATGAAGTGAAAAGTAGGCAATACATTCAAAGTGTGTCGGAAAAAGCACGGCGCTTGGAATTTCGTTCGTAACAGTCATCCACGACGGGAGCAAGAGCAGTGCTTGTATCCATGGCACCCATTGTGTGAGGTTGTCAAATGCCATGATTCCGAGCCCGGCGCCAAAGATTAAAGGGGAGTGGGGACTGCTGCGTCTCGCTGCACAAGTGCCCAGAGAGCTTCAGGCTGCATGCCACTCTAAGATTCTTTTAAGGAAAAAGAGGTATTTAAACATTTTCCGAACATTCACCAAAAAGGCGTTTTCTCCAAAAAAGAAGTATAAAGTAAATTAAAAATTGTTTTAGAAGTTTTATTTTGCTAGGACGCTACTCCTATGGCTGGAGATGCTACTTGGGACTCGAAAGAAGGTCACGGAGCAGTGTATTCGTTTTGAGTTTCTTCCGGAGAGATACCAGCTCTCGATGATTACCTACGCACTAAGCAGGCTTAGTCCTAGAATACACTAGCTTCATGCTAGTGTATGTGTTTCCATAAACCACTATTTTACTCTCTCTCTCACTATAGTATTTATAAAAATGAAAGTGTTATTGCTAACGATTTACACTACTTACTGTAGAAAGGAGGATTTTAATTTTTATCAAAGGCTTGAACTGACACCATGTCTCTCTCCATACTCATCATTTTTCTCTTTATCGATTTCTTTTAAATCTTAGGAAAGATTATTTGCAGGAACCAACTACTCTCTATGCCTGCGAAATTAAGAGAGAACGAAAAAACTCGGTTTGATGTATTATTTCTGAATGACAAAGAGGCAAAGGAATCAAATGTTGTAAATTGCGTGGACTTTTTTTATGGAAAAGTTGGTTGAGTAAAATATTCTTTGTTTCCTCGCCCACAGTTCTTGTGACTGCTCAGCGAATTGAACTTTTAATACAAGCTTCAGATTTCCCTAACAATCCATTTCTCGTTCTTTGAAATCCTGCAGTCAGAATAGATCTCGCAATACAGGAAACGCCTATTGAAATTCTTCTTTCATTAATGCAGAAGCAAAAATGTGAACAATGACATTTGTGAGGGGAATTTTGACACCAAAATAATCTGTTCCTTTTCTGACAAAGGTAGGTCTTCCACGCTGAATAAAACATAACTGTTTTAAAATTATACCTGGATCCAAAAAAGGGGTAAATGTCTGAAAACTTGAAGTTTAATCAAAAGCGCCGCGTGCTGGGGAGCATAAAACGGATTTTCCGGATTCCTTCTTAGTGTTTTAGGGTGTAAAAACGCAGTCAGTACAGCTGCTGTTCCTACTAACTACATTTGATATCTCAGCAAAACTTCTCCCCTCAGAATTCCTATTTAAGATGAGAATTTCTGAGAAGATTTAGTATAGATCATTTTTTGCCCTGTAGACCCTGGGTATATGCATTGGCTTTTTCCATAAGACTTCCATAACGTCCATTTCGACTATGCGTTCATGCCTGAAGATTGTGATCGGTATCAAGTATAAAAATGCCTTTTTAATCGCACTGAAGGGCATGTAGTGGCTAAGACCACAGGTTTCAGAGATTGAGAGTGGGTGCGTTCACATCACACACTTCTGTCCCTTAATGCCAGGGCACTTCAGGAAATGATTTCACCTCACCATGGCGAGTGATTTCCTCAATGGTAATAAAGGGACAGTATAACCGACATTCCTTGTTAAATGATTATGAAGTGAAAAGTAGGCAATACATTCAAAGTGTGTCGGAAAAAGCACGGCGCTTGGAATTTCGTTCGTAACAGTCATCCACGACGGGAGCAAGAGCAGTGCTTGTATCCATGGCACCCATTGTGTGAGGTTGTCAAATGCCATGATTCCGAGCCCGGCGCAAAGATTAAAGGGGAGTGGGGACTGCTGCGTCTCGCTGCACAAGTGCCCAGAGAGCTTCAGGCTGCATGCCACTCTAAGATTCTTTTAAGGAAAAAGAGGTATTTAAACATTTTTCCGAACATTCACCAAAAAGGCGTTTTCTCCAAAAAAGAAGTATAAAGTAATTTAAAAATTGTTTTAGAAGTTTTATTTTGCTAGGACGCTACTCCTATGGCTGGAGATGCTACTTGGGACTCTAAAGAAGGTCACGGAGCAGTGTATTCGTTTTGAGTTTTCTTCCGGAGAGATACCAGCTCTCGATGATTACCTACGCACTAAGCAGGCTTAGTCCTAGAATACACTAGCTTCATGCTAGTGTATGGTGTTTCCATAAACCACTATTTTACTCTCTCTCTCACTATAGTATTTATAAAAATGAAAGTGTTATTGCTAACGATTTACACTACTTACTGTAGAAAGGAGGATTTAATTTTTATCAAAGGCTTGAACTGACACCATGTCTCTCTCCATACTCATCATTTTTCTCTTTATCGATTTCTTTTAAATCTTAGGAAAGATTATTTGCAGGAACCAACTACTCTCTATGCCTGCGAAATTAAGAGAGAACGAAAAAACTCGTTTTGATGTATTATTTCTGAATGACAAAGAGGCAAAGGAATCAAATGTTGTAAATTGCGTGACTTTTTTTATGGAAAAGTTGGTTGAGTAAAATATTCTTGGTTTTCCTCGCCCCACAGTTCTTTTGACTGCTCAGCGAATTGAACTTTTAATACAAGCTTCAGATTTCCCTAACAATCCATTTCTCGTTCTTTGAAATCCTGCAGTCAGAATAGATCTCGCAATACAGGAAACGCCTATTGAAATTCTTCTTTCATTAATGCAGAAGCAAAAATGTGAACAATGACATTTGTGAGGGGAATTTTGACACCAAATAATCTGTTCCTTTTCTGACAAAGGTAGGTCTTCCACGCTGAATAAAACATAACTGTTTTAAAATTATACCTGGATCCAAAAAAGGGTAAATGTCTGAAAACTTGAAGTTTAATCAAAAGCGCCGCGTGCTGGGGAGCATAAAACGGATTTTCCGGATTCCTTCTTAGTGTTTTAGGGTGTAAAAACGCAGTCAGTACAGCTGCTGTTCCTACTAACTACATTTGATATCTCAGCAAAACTTCTCCCCTCAGAATTCCTATTTAAGATGAGAATTTCTGAGAAGATTTAGTATAGATCATTTTTTGCCCTGTAGACCCTGGGTATATGCATTGGCTTTTTCCATAAGACTTCCATAACGTCATTTCGACTATGCGTTCATGCCTGAAGATTGTGATCGGTATCAAGTATAAAAATGCCTTTTTAATCGCACTGAAGGGCATGTAGTGGCTAAGACCACAGGTTTCAGAGATTGAGAGTGGTGCGTTCACATCACACACTTCTGTCCCTTAATGCCAGGGCACTTCAGGAAATGATTTCACCTCACCATGGCGAGTGATTTCCTCAATGGTAATAAAGGGACAGTATAACCGACATTCCTTGTTAAATGATTATGAAGTGAAAAGTAGGCAATACATTCAAAGTGTGTCGGAAAAAGCACGGCGCTTGGAATTTCGTTCGTAACAGTCATCCACGACGGAGCAAGAGCAGTGCTTGTATCCATGGCACCCATTGTGTGAGGTTGTCAAATGCCATGATTCCGAGCCCGGCGCCAAAGATTAAAGGGGAGTGGGGACTGCTGCGTCTCGCTGCACAAGTGCCCAGAGAGCTTCAGGCTGCATGCCACTCTAAGATTCTTTTAAGGAAAAAGAGGTATTTAAACATTTTTCCGAACATTCACCAAAAAGGCGTTTTCTCCAAAAAAGAAGTATAAAGTAATTTAAAAATTGTTTTAGAAGTTTTATTTTGCTAGGACGCTACTCCTATGGCTGGAGATGCTACTTGGGACTCTAAAGAAGGTCACGGAGCAGTGTATTCGTTTTGAGTTTCTTCCGGAGAGATACCAGCTCTCGATGATTACCTACGCACTAAGCAGGCTTAGTCCTAGAATACACTAGCTTCATGCTAGTGTATGTGTTTCCATAAACCACTATTTTACTCTCTCTCTCACTATAGTATTTATAAAAATGAAAGTGTTATTGCTAACGATTTACACTACTTACTGTAGAAAGGAGGATTTTAATTTTTATCAAAGGCTTGAACTGACACCATGTCTCTCTCCATACTCATCATTTTTCTCTTTATCGATTTCTTTTAAATCTTAGGAAAGATTATTTGCAGGAACCAACTACTCTCTATGCCTGCGAAATTAAGAGAGAACGAAAAAACTCGTTTTGATGTATTATTTCTGAATGACAAAGAGGCAAAGGAATCAAATGTTGTAAATTGCGTGACTTTTTTTATGGAAAAGTTGGTTGAGTAAAATATTCTTTGTTTTCCTCGCCCACAGTTCTTTTGACTGCTCAGCGAATTGAACTTTTAATACAAGCTTCAGAGTTCCCTAACAATCCATTTCTCGTTCTTTGAAATCTGCAGTCAGAATAGATCTCGCAATACAGGAAACGCCTATTGAAATTCTTCTTTCATTAATGCAGAAGCAAAAATGTGAACAATGACATTTGTGAGGGGAATTTTGACACCAAAATAATCTGTTCCTTTTCTGACAAAGGTAGGTCTTCCACGCTGAATAAAACATAACTGTTTTAAAATTATACCTGGATCCAAAAAAGGGTAAATGTCTGAAACTTGAAGTTTAATCAAAAGCGCCGCGTGCTGGGGAGCATAAAACGGATTTTCCGGATTCCTTCTTAGTGTTTTAGGGTGTAAAAACGCAGTCAGTACAGCTGCTGTTCCTACTAACTACATTTGATATCTCAGCAAAACTTCTCCCCTCAGAATTCCTATTTAAGATGAGAATTTCTGAGAAGATTTAGTATAGATCATTTTTTGCCCTGTAGACCCTGGGTATATGCATTGGCTTTTTCCATAAGACTTCCATAACGTCATTTCGACTATGCGTTCATGCCTGAAGATTGTGATCGGTATCAAGTATAAAAATGCCTTTTAATCGCACTGAAGGGCATGTAGTGGCTAAGACCACAGGTTTCAGAGATTGAGAGTGGTGCGTTCACATCACACACTTCTGTCCCTTAATGCCAGGGCACTTCAGGAAATGATTTCACCTCACCATGGCGAGTGATTTCCTCAATGGTAATAAAGGGACAGTATAACCGACATTCCTTGTTAAATGATTATGAAGTGAAAAGTAGGCAATACATTCAAAGTGTGTCGGAAAAAGCACGGCGCTTGGAATTTCGTTCGTAACAGTCATCCACGACGGGAGCAAGAGCAGTGCTTGTATCCATGGCACCCATTGTGTGAGGTTGTCAAATGCCATGATTCCGAGCCCGGCGCCAAAGATTAAAGGGGAGTGGGGACTGCTGCGTCTCGCTGCACAAGTGCCCAGAGAGCTTCAGGCTGCATGCCACTCTAAGATTCTTTTAAGGAAAAAGAGGTATTTAAACATTTTTCCGAACATTCACCAAAAAGGCGTTTTCTCCAAAAAAGAAGTATAAAGTAAATTAAAAATTGTTTTAGAAGTTTTATTTTGCTAGGACGCTACTCCTATGGCTGGAGATGCTACTTGGGACTCTAAAGAAGGTCACGGAGCAGTGTATTCGTTTTGAGTTTCTTCCGGAGAGATACCAGCTCTCGATGATTACCTACGCACTAAGCAGGCTTAGTCCTAGAATACACTAGCTTCATGCTAGTGTATGTGTTTCCATAAACCACTATTTTACTCTCTCTCTCACTATAGTATTTATAAAAATGAAAGTGTTATTGCTAACGATTTACACTACTTACTGTAGAAAGGAGGATTTTAATTTTTATCAAAGGCTTGAACTGACACCATGTCTCTCTCCATACTCATCATTTTTCTCTTTATCGATTTCTTTTAAATCTTAGGAAAGATTATTTGCAGGAACCAACTACTCTCTATGCCTGCGAAATTAAGAGAGAACGAAAAAACTCGTTTTGATGTATTATTTCTGAATGACAAAGAGGCAAAGGAATCAAATGTTGTAAATTGCGTGACTTTTTTTATGGAAAAGTTGGTTGAGTAAAATATTCTTTGTTTTCCTCGCCCACAGTTCTTTTGACTGCTCAGCGAATTGAACTGTTAATACAAGCTTCAGATTTCCCTAACAATCCATTTCTCGTTCTTTGAAATCCTGCAGTCAGAATAGATCTCGCAATACAGGAAACGCCTATTGAAATTCTGCTTTCATTAATGCAGAAGCAAAAATGTGAACAATGACATTTGTGAGGGGAATTTTGACACCAAAATAATCTGTTCCTTTTCTGACAAAGGTAGGTCTTCCACGCTGAATAAAACATAACTGTTTTAAAATTATACCTGGATCCAAAAAAGGGTAAATGTCTGAAAACTTGAAGTTTAATCAAAAGCGCCGCGTGCTGGGGAGCATAAAACGGATTTTCCGGATTCCTTCTTAGTGTTTTAGGGTGTAAAAACGCAGTCAGTTACAGCTTGCTGTTCCTACTAACTACATTTGATATCTCAGCAAAACTTCTCCCCTCAGAATTCCTATTAAGATGAGAATTTCTGAGAAGATTTAGTATAGATCATTTTTTGCCCTGTAGACCCTGGGTATATGCATTGGCTTTTTCCATAAGACTTCCATAACGTCATTTCGACTATGCGTTCATGCCTGAAGATTGTGATCGGTATCAAGTATAAAAATGCCTTTTTAATCGCACTGAAGGGCATGTAGTGGCTAAGACCACAGGTTTCAGAGATTGAGAGTGGTGCGTTCACATCACACACTTCTGTCCCTTAATGCCAGGGCACTTCAGAAATGATTTCACCTCACCATGGCGAGTGATTTCCTCAATGGTAATAAAGGGACAGTATAACCGACATTCCTTGTTAAATGATTATGAAGTGAAAAGTAGGCAATACATTCAAAGTGTGTCGGAAAAAGCACGGCGCTTGGAATTTCGTTCGTAACAGTCATCCACGACGGGAGCAAGAGCAGTGCTTGTATCCATGGCACCCATTGTGTGAGGTTGTCAAATGCCATGATTCCGAGCCCGGCGCCAAAGATTAAAGGGGAGTGGGGACTGCTGCGTCTCGCTGCACAAGTGCCCAGAGAGCTTCAGGCTGCATGCCACTCTAAGATTCTTTTAAGGAAAAAGAGGTATTTAAACATTTTCCGAACATTCACAAAAAAAGGCGTTTTCTCCAAAAAAGAAGTATAAAGTAAATTAAAAATTGTTTTAGAAGTTTTATTTTGCTAGGACGCTACTCCTATGGCTGGAGATGCTACTTGGGACTCTAAAGAAGGTCACGGAGCAGTGTATTCGTTTGAGTTTCTTCCGGAGAGATACCAGCTCTCGATGATTACCTACGCACTAAGCAGGCTTAGTCCTAGAATACACTAGCTTCATGCTAGTGTATGTGTTTCCATAAACCACTATTTTACTCTCTCTCTCACTATAGTATTTATAAAAATGAAAGTGTTATTGCTAACGATTTACACTACTTACTGTAGAAAGGAGGATTTTAATTTTTATCAAAGGCTTGAACTGACACCATGTCTCTCTCCATACTCATCATTTTTCTCTTTATCGATTTCTTTAAATCTTAGGAAAGATTATTTGCAGGAACCAACTACTCTCTATGCCTGCGAAATTAAGAGAGAACGAAAAAACTCGTTTTGATGTATTATTTCTGAATGACAAAGAGGCAAAGGAATCAAATGTTGTAAATTGCGTGACTTTTTTTATGGAAAAGTTGGTTGAGTAAAATATTCTTTGTTTTCCTCGCCCACAGTTCTTTTGACTGCTCAGCGAATTGAACTGTTAATACAAGCTTCAGATTTCCCTAACAATCCATTTCTCGTTCTTTGAAATCCTGCAGTCAGAATAGATCTCGCAATACAGGAAACGCCTATTGAAATTCTTCTTTCATTAATGCAGAAGCAAAAATGTGAACAATGACATTTGTGAGGGGAATTTTGACACCAAAATAATCTGTTCCTTTTCTGACAAAGGTAGGTCTTCCACGCTGAATAAAACATAACTGTTTTAAAATTATACCTGGATCCAAAAAAGGGTAAATGTCTGAAAACTTGAAGTTTAATCAAAAGCGCCGCGTGCTGGGGAGCATAAAACGGATTTTCCGGATTCCTTCTTAGTGTTTTAGGGTGTAAAAACGCAGTCAGTACAGCTGCTGTTCCTACTAACTACATTTGATATCTCAGCAAAACTTCTCCCCTCAGAATTCCTATTTAAGATGAGAATTTCTGAGAAGATTTAGTATAGATCATTTTTTGCCCTGTAGACCCTGGGTATATGCATTGGCTTTTTCCATAAGACTTCCATAACGTCATTTCGACTATGCGTTCATGCCTGAAGATTGTGATCGGTATCAAGTATAAAAATGCCTTTTTAATCGCACTGAAGGGCATGTAGTGGCTAAGACCACAGGTTTCAGAGATTGAGAGTGGTGCGTTCACATCACACACTTCTGTCCCTTAATGCCAGGGCACTTCAGGAAATGATTTCACCTCACCATGGCGAGTGATTTCCTCAATGGTAATAAAGGGACAGTATAACCGACATTCCTTGTTAAATGATTATGAAGTGAAAAGTAGGCAATACATTCAAAGTGTGTCGGAAAAAGCACGGCGCTTGGAATTTCGTTCGTAACAGTCATCCACGACGGGAGCAAGAGCAGTGCTTGTATCCATGGCACCCATTGTGTGAGGTTGTCAAATGCCATGATTCCGAGCCCGGCGCCAAAGATTAAAGGGGAGTGGGGACTGCTGCGTCTCGCTGCACAAGTGCCCAGAGAGCTTCAGGCTGCATGCCACTCTAAGATTCTTTTAAGGAAAAAGAGGTATTTAAACATTTTTCCGAACATTCACAAAAAAGGCGTTTTCTCCAAAAAAGAAGTATAAAGTAAATTAAAAATTGTTTTAGAAGTTTTATTTTGCTAGGACGCTACTCCTATGGCTGGAGATGCTACTTGGGACTCTAAAGAAGGTCACGGAGCAGTGTATTCGTTTTGAGTTTCTTCCGGAGAGATACCAGCTCTCGATGATTACCTACGCACTAAGCAGGCTTAGTCCTAGAATACACTAGCTTCATGCTAGTGTATGTGTTTCCATAAACCACTATTTTACTCTCTCTCTCACTATAGTATTTATAAAAATGAAAGTGTTATTGCTAACGATTTACACTACTTACTGTAGAAAGGAGGATTTTAATTTTTATCAAAGGCTTGAACTGACACCATGTCTCTCTCCATACTCATCATTTTTCTCTTTATCGATTTCTTTTAAATCTTAGGAAAGATTATTTGCAGGAACCAACTACTCTCTATGCCTGCGAAATTAAGAGAGAACGAAAAAACTCGTTTTGATGTATTATTTCTGAATGACAAAGAGGCAAAGGAATCAAATGTTGTAAATTGCGTGACTTTTTTTATGGAAAAGTTGGTTGAGTAAAATATTCTTTGTTTTCCTCGCCCACAGTTCTTTTGACTGCTCAGCGAATTGAACTGTTAATACAAGCTTCAGATTTCCCTAACAATCCATTTCTCGTTCTTTGAAATCCTGCAGTCAGAATAGATCTCGCAATACAGGAAACGCCTATTGAAATTCTTCTTTCATTAATGCAGAAGCAAAAATGTGAACAATGACATTTGTGAGGGGAATTTTGACACCAAAATAATCTGTTCCTTTTCTGACAAAGGTAGGTCTTCCACGCTGAATAAAACATAACTGTTTTAAAATTATACCTGGATCCAAAAAAGGGTAAATGTCTGAAAACTTGAAGTTTAATCAAAAGCGCCGCGTGCTGGGGAGCATAAAACGGATTTTCCGGATTCCTTCTTAGTGTTTTAGGGTGTAAAAACGCAGTCAGTACAGCTGCTGTTCCTACTAACTACATTTGATATCTCAGCAAAACTTCTCCCCTCAGAATTCCTATTTAAGATGAGAATTTCTGAGAAGATTTAGTATAGATCATTTTTTGCCCTGTAGACCCTGGGTATATGCATTGGCT